>NC_048598.1:141935055-142047555 GCF_003668045.3 Cricetulus griseus
TAAAAAGAACTCAAGAAACTAGTCGCCAAAACACCAACTATTTCAATTAGAAAGTGGGGTACAGAACTAAATAGACAATTCTAAAAGAGAGGAATAAAAAATGGCTGAAAGTCACATAAGGAAGTGTTCAACATCCTTAGCCATCATGGAAATGCAAATAAAAACAACTCCGAGATACCGTATTACTCCTGTCAGAATGGCTAAAATCAAAAACACCAATGACAGTTCATGTTGGAGAGGATGTGGAGAAAGGGGAACACTCCTCCACTTCTGGTGGGAGTGCCAACTTATACAGCCACTTAGAAATCAGCATGGCATTTTCTTAGGAAAATGGGAATCAGTCTAACATAGGATCCAGAAATTCCACTCTTAGGCATATACCCAAAAGAAGCACATCCACACAACAAGTACATCTGTTCAACTATGTTCATTTGTATTAGGTAAAACGTAGAAGTAACATTTATGCCCCTCAACTGAAGAATGGATAGAGAAAATGTGGTACATTTACACAATGGAGTACTACTCAGCAGAAAATAAAAAGAATGGAATCTTGAAATTCTCAGGCAAATGGATGGACCTTAAAGAAACCATTCTGAGTGAGGAAACCCCTCACAAAAATACAAACAGGGTATGTACTCACTCATATATGGATTTTAGACATAGAGCAAAGGATTACCAGCTCACAATCCACACTGCCAGAGAGGCTAGGAAACAAGGAGTACTCTAAGAGAGACATACATGGTCCCCTGGAGAAGGGGAAAGGGACAAGATGTCCTGAGAAAATTGGGAGCATGTGGAGAGAGGGGAGGGACCTAGTTGTATGAAAGGGGGAGAAGAGATGGGGTGAGGAGGACATGAGGAAGCAGGAAGTTTCTGTTGGGGAAGAATAGAGGAGGGCAAGATAAGAGATATCACAATACAGGGAGCTATTATAGGTTTAAAGAGAAATCAGTCTGTAAATCTACAATGATGACACTAACTAGCAATCTAAGCAAAAGCTACCTTAAATGCCCTCCTCTGATAATGAGATTGATGACTGACTTATATGTCATCCTACAACCTTCACCAGAAGCTCATGGAAGTGGAAGTAGACACCCACATCTAACCACTGAACAGAAGTTGAATCTAGTTGCAGAGAAGCAGGAGTGATGAGCAAAGGGGTCAAGACCAGCCTGATGAAATCCACAGATACAGCTGACCTAAACAAGGGGGAACTCTTGGTTCATAGACTGATAGCTGGGAAACCAGAATGGAACTTTTCCAGACCCCATGATTATGGGTATCTGTGAAGAGACCTCAGAAATCTATGGGGTCTTATGTAGTAGATCAGAATTTATCCCCAGCATAAGAATGCACTTTGGGAGCCCATTTCTCATAGAGATATACTTTCTGAGCCTAGACACAATGGGGTGGGCCTAGGCCGTTTCCCAAAGGATATGACCAACTCTGAAGACACCCTATGGAAGGCCTGACCCTCTCTGGGGAGCAGATATGGTATGGGATTGGGAGGGTGTTAGTTGAGAGGAGCAGGGTAGGAGGGGAGGCAGAAAGAACTGGGACTGACATATAAAATATACTTGTTTCTAATTTAAGAAAATGGAGAAAAAATATTTCTTTTTTTTCCAACTTTTTTTATTTGAATTAGGAACAGGATTGTTTTACATGACAATCCTATTTCCCTTCTCCCACCCGTCCTCCCCTACCCCCCCCCACTAAAACCTTTTCTGTCACATATCTTCTCTGCTAGCCCTGGATGGTGAGGCCTTCCATAGGGTGTCATCAGAATCTTTCGTTTCCTTTGGGGTAGGGCCTAGGCCCACCATTGTGTGTCTTGACTCAGGGAGTATCCCTCTATATGGATTGGGCTCCCAAAGTCCACACTATGCTGGGAATAGATCCCATAGATTTCCAAGGTTTCCTCACAGAAACCCAAGTTCCTTGGGTCTGGATCAGTGCCATGCTGGTATTCCAGCAATCTACATCTGGGTTCCAGTTCAGATCGGTGATTAGTTACAGACAAATTTCAAAACAAAAAGAGTCAATGAATTGTTTGCTCCCAAATTATGTTATTATAATACTTTATCTATACTTAAAATATTTTAGTAGACAAATAATATTAATAATTACTAAATGGTTATCAACTGTTTATTGCTTATAAGACAGGCCTTCCTTAATTCCAGGGGGTTGCTTTCCAGACTTGAGCTGACCAATACTAAACATCATAGAGGACACATGGGTAATCAGAAAATGATCGCTACGCAGTTGTACCTTAAATTGTAGAGGTAAGACTGAAAAGAAGAAAACAAAAACAATAGCTAGTGTCTTTTGATGTAGCAAATGTTTTCAATGAAATCAAATTAGAATGGGGAACAGGAATCCAAAGTTTTGACCCTGATATTTGACATAACATTAAAGTGACAAAGAATTTTTTTTTCCTTTGGAGGCTTTTATCTTTCCTTTCTAGCTCATCTCCATTTCTGTTTCTCATACACTGACACTTAGAAACTCTTTCTACCCAATGGGTACCCAGGCCAAGACTTAGAAAAACTTATTAGCATGTGCATCACATCCAACACAGTTGCCTAAGGTCCACTGAAAGCTGCTGTAACAAAAATTAAATTCACACATAACAAAATCAAAACCAGATTATCAATGCATAGAAATATCTCAACCATAATATACCTCAGATGCCTAAACTCCAACAAAAATATTAATATGCATGGCCAATAACCTCCACAAGGACCCAGTAACCCTATGATATTAGACCCTGAGAAATACAATTTAGATGAAACACAAGGCAATGGCTTCAAAATAGTAATGTTGAATATGTTCAATGTTCTTAAATATATGAAATTAACCCCTTACTGAATAGTATGAAAACAAAAAGAAACACAATGAGAGCTGTTCAAGGCACAAAAGTAGTAATAGAATTACTAAAGAAAACCCAAATTGAGAAAATTAGGAATTAAAAATCTAAAATATCAAATAAAAATCTCAGAGGTTACCTGTAATAAGAGTTCAATATATGGAAGAGAGTCATTGAAGATAACATAGAAGAGTGGATAATTCATTCAAAAAATTTAAATCTAAAACCATACAGACACAAAACATCCAGGAAATCTGACCTAGTATGAAAAGCCCAAGGCTATGAATAATGGAGACAGAGGAAGCAGAAGAAAACCAGGTCAATGGTACAGAAAATATTTTTGAAGAAATCATAGACAAAAATCTTCCTAACCTAAAGGATTAAGAAATATTCAGAAACCAAGTAAACTGGACAGGAAAAGCAATTCCCGACATAACATAATGACAAAAATACTAAGTATAAAGAACAAAGAAATGGTATTAAAAATTTCAAGGGAATACAATCAAGTAACATAAAAAGGCTGATTCATTAGAATGGCACCCAATTTAGCAATGGAAATCTGAATGTCATAAGATCCTCAATAGATCTACAAACTTTTAGTGACCATACCCAGCAAAACTATCCATTATAATTGAGTGGGAAAGAAAAACTTTTCATGATTAAATAAAATTTAACCATTGCTTAGCCAACATTTTCCACACAACTTCTATTAATTAAACCAAAGTAAATTCTGGCAATGTAGACATGTATCTCTTCTCTGGAGGAGAGTTGTATAAACAATTCTTTCACTCAAGGGTAGATCATAGAGACCCTGTTGAGGAAAGAGTATTCAAGAGGAAAAGCCCTGTACCGCTTATCCTTCGTATCTTCATGATGGGTTACGAGAGAGTCTGATTACATATGAGAGTAGAGAGAAGGAATATGAGAAAATATATAAGATATAAGCAACGTTAAGGATTTAGAAATTTTATTTGTTATTTTAAAAAGTGTTACTATGAAATTAAATACTATGGCTATAAAATTATAGCATCATATTTTCATAATATTACTGGAGACAGAATCTATAATACACTCATATTTGTGCACACAATTCATGCCCAAACCACAACTGAGATTTTTTATCTAAATTTTTATTTAACAATTTACAATCATTTTACATATCAACCCCCTAGTCTCCCTCCCACCCTGCTATGCCCCCTACCAACATCCCCAACACACCCAGGAAACTCCCCAAGGATGGTGAGGCTTTCCATGTGGGATCAGAAAAGTCTGTCACATCATGGGGGAGTAGGTCCTCCTCTTTGTATCTGGGTGAAATAATATCCCTCCCTAGTCAATGGTCTCCCAAAGCCCATTTGTGCAATAGGGATAAATACTGTTCCACTGTTAGAGATTCTATAGACTGCCCAGGCCTCCTAACTGGCTCCCACATTCCATTGCTGGTTCCCCAGCTTTATGACTGGGGTCTGTATGCTCTCACTAGTTCAGGTCAGCTGGTTCTCCAGCACAGTCTTGACTCCTTTGCTGATCCTTCCTCCCTTTTATAATTGATAAATTAAAGTGATTTTCTTTCTTAGATTTATTAGTATAACAAAAATTATCTTTTCTGTCTTCTACCACTTATCTTCAAATGACTGAGTCTTATCATTGTATCTTCATCTTTTAATAATTTGTTTGAATGGAAAATTTCTTGTATATTATTATGAAGACTGCAATTTCAAAAGCTTTCTCTTTGAGGGGCTCAGATCATACATAAGAGACATTGTTACACACCAATTCAACCTCAAAATTCATAAGCATAGAACATATTTTTTAGCTAAAGAGGTTTACTTCAGAGGGTTATGTGATCATAGGGTTTTCTTCTTCGTTTCCAACCAACTGCTAAATCATGGGAACCCTGAATACTCTATGAAAGCCACAAGTAGAGTGACATGCCTCAGGTCCTCTGTGGTGGCCTCTGTCATGCAGACAGCAAATACTTGCTAATATGAAGTTATGGAATCACTTCTATCATCACTTAAGACAACAAGAATTAAACATCAATCAATATAATTCATATCACTTAAAAATAAGGCAAAAATTAATTACTTGATGGTATAAATTGATGCATTTGACAAATGAACATGGAAGTCATTTTGTTAAAGGAAATAAGCCTGGAACAAGGGTACCATGTGCTATTTACTCATACTTAAACAACAACAATAACAACAAAGTGTTCCTATAGAAGTTCCCTTACTTGCTCAATATTTGAATGTTCAATTTGAAGCACAATGCAAACGTGAATTCTTCAGATGTTTATGAACTCCAGACATTTTGTAATTTTAATATGATATGCCAAAATGATAAATGTGTTTTAATAGCAGAAAAGCTAAAAAAGAAAGCCTAAGTCATTATACATGAAGAAGGATGCGTTTCCTGTTTATAAAGCAAGCAATTAACAAATGAGCATAGAGAAAATAATTTCAATCTTATTAAGACTCGAAGGGCAATATTTTCTAAGTGTAATCAACCTGAAAACTATATCTTGATCAATGACTTTCCACAAAGTCTCAATACTGAAAACAGAATATTAATATTAGTTTCAGATTTTTAGAGTATTTTGTGTACATATGCATAAAGTAATAATGTGTTCATGAGCATGTGTATAAACACACACATAATACTTGTGTCTATCTCAAGTTGCCATAGGTAAAAAGATTATTTTGAATCTGTAACTAATTTCATCAATTTAATATTATTTAACACAATTTATAACAACAATGTAAGTTACCATTCATTTGATTGTTAGTTAAGTTCAAGTGGTCCATTGTTTTAAACTTTATTGTTTGACTTACAAATAAAATATAGGGAACACTAAATGGACTAAGTAGGGTGTGTGTGTGTGTGTGTGTGTGTGTGTGTGTGTGTGTGTGTGGCAATCATTAAGGAAAAGGTTCTAAATTTGACAACAGGAGGACTAAAGGGCTTTTTCAGGGGTGAGAAGGAAATATGGAACTGATGTATTAAAATTATTTGTGTTTTATGTGTATGAATCTTTTAGCTCCATGTGTATAAGTGCATTATGTGTGTGCCTGCTACACACAGAGCACATATGAGGGTACTAGATCCCATAGGACTGGAGTTACTCATGGTGGTTGTCAGCCTTTATACAAGTGCTGGAACCTGAGGCTGCAAGAGCAGCTAGTGTTCATAACCACTGAACTATTGCACCAATCACAAATGATCGATTTAAAGACAGTTATTCAAATATTATTCTTATAAAAGTATATCTAAAAATAGTTGGCAGTAAGATGAGGCCTTAAGAACTAATGAATACACAGATGCACTTAAGGAACATGGAAGGGTTTTAGAGATAGACAGTTGTAAGCGTTCTATGATGCAAAAGTAGTGATGCAAACTTGAAATTGCTAAAATAGTAAATTTTCTATTTTGTATACATTATCACAATTTTTAGGAAGTGAGAAACCATGTTTGCAGCTGTGCCCGTTATGAGAATGAAGTCAGCAAAACACAACAACCATGATGAAACTTAGCGGAAAAGGCAAGATTCACAGGCATCAATTGTCACATGGGTAATTTAAATCTATGTCATTTCTTTCACTTAAATATTTTCTTAAACTTTCTCCAAATTCATCATTTCCAGGTTTATGTTTATTTCATCACATCTTGTTAGATTGCTGCATATGTTTATACACTTAGGTTACATGGTAAAATTGTTTTCACATTCAATTATGCCATTTCTGGAATTGAAATTCCCAGGATATTCCCTCCTCTATGATCTTACAAAATCAATTTTCACATCCTAATGAAGCAAAAGATTTAGATTACCATTATATGTACTATGAGCAGACTTAGACATTGCATTTCCATTACCGCAGAATTAAATCAATGTAAAATATAGTTAGGGAACTAAATCAAAACTTGTTTTTTTTTTAAATAAGCGACTTGTCAATTTTTCTTATTCAAGTTTTAATTATATAAGATAATTTATTTCTTGGACTCATCACTAATCACATGGTGGTTTATAAATTCTGATATTAATATACTGTGGACCTAATTTTGTTTGCAAACTGAATGCAAACAATATAATAAAAATACTATGCCTGAAATTATGTGGTATTTCTTAGCAATTTTTCCTAATTTCTTTCTAAACTTGATATAAAGACATTTGCATATTTTTCTAATTTACATTAACAGTTGAATGGCTTCTTAAAACATGCATGTTTCATTTTTAAAATTGCAGTTCCTTTCACTTTTAAGTCTGAGATAAAATATTCACTTTCAAGTTAATATTTATTTGTGCATTTATTAATTTAGCTCATTTATTCAGTTACACCACTAATGTGGTATTTAGATGGCTAATGAAAAATGTTCCTGTTAGGAAAAATAAGAATATGTTGAATTGAATCACACAGCTTTTTGAATTTAAACATTTCCAGGTTCAAGAATGTCTCTATCTCATAGAACAATGTTAAAAACAGTAGAGGACAAGCCAGGGGGGTGATCTGAGACTTATATTGAGGGTAGATAATGATGGCTGTCAAGGGTGATGGAGAAGGGTTTAGGTGCTTGTAACAAAAAGAATAAGACACTACGAAGAATGTTCATTAATGCTATAAAAGGATATCAATTAACCTTGAAGAAAATATTAAATTTCTGAATTCAGTAATAAGAATTTAGAACAGCCCCAAACATTCAGTTGTTCATTAACTCCTGAGAATAAACTATGTTGTACAACTGGAAATCAAGATGAACAAGAGGTTGTTAGATAATTGACAGTGCAGACTTGACATTTGTATCAGTATCATTATAGCAGTCATTACATTGGCATCCCTGACAATTCCTTAACACTGAAGAATACTTAAGCTGTTCCCTCATAATCCTATGATATACATATTAGCCACAGGAGAGTTAGTTCATACTTGCTAAACAAAACTGCAAGATCACAAACTCCATTTTTATGATTTTTCTATTTTAATTAGAAAGATTGTTTTACATTTCAATCCCAGTTCCCACACCCCTGCTTCCTCCACTACCTCCCCAAACCTATCCCATAAGCTTTTGGCTCCCCAGGAAGAGTGACACCTTCCTTAGCGGGTCTTCAGAGCCTATCATATCATTTGGGATAGGGTCTAGGCTCACCCCCTTGCGACTAAGCTCAGGGAGTATCCCTCCATGTGATGAGCTCCCAAAGCCCATTCCTATGATAGGGGTAAGTACTGATCAACTACAAGGGGCCCCATAGATTTGTAAGGTCTCCTCACTGAAACACACCTTCCTGGGTACTGGATCAGTCCCATGCTGGTTTGCCAGCTATCAGTCTGGGGAACAACAGCTCTCCCTTGTCCAGGTCAGCTGTTTCTGTGGGTTTCACCAACCTGGTCTTGACCCCTTTCCTCATCAGTCCTTCTCTGTAACTAGATTTCAGTTCAGTTCAAGATTTAGCTATGGATGTCTGCTTCTACTTCTACAAGCTGCTGGATGAAGGCTATAGGATGGCAAAATGTACTTCTATTGGGTATATGCCTAAGAGTAGAATTGCTGGATCTTGTGGTAGACTGATTCCCAATTTCCTGAGGGATCACCATACTGATTTCCAGAGTGGCTGCAGGAGTTGGCACTCCCACCAGCAGTGGAGGAGTGTTCCCCTTTCACCACATCCTCTCCAACATAAACTGTCATTGATGTTTTATTTTAGCTGTTCTGACAGGGGTAAGAGGGTATCTCAGAGTTGCCTTGATTTGAATTTCCATGATGGCTAAGGATATTGAGCCCTTTCTTATGTGTCTTTCAGCCATTTTAGATTCCTCATTTGATGATTGTCTATTTAGTTTTGTACCCCACTTTTTAATTGGAATACTTGGTGTTTTGGAGACTAGCTTCTTGAGTTCTTTGTAAATTTTGGAGAACAGCCCTCTGTTGGATGTGGGGTTGGTGAATATCTTTTCCCAATCTGTGGGCTGTCATTTTTGTCCTGTTGACTATGTCCTTTGCCTTACAAAACCATCTCAGTTTCAGAAGTTCCCATTTATTAACTGTTGTTATCAGTGACTGTGCCAATGGTGTGTTGTTCAGGAAGCAGTCTTCTGTACCAATTCGTTCAAGTGTATTTCATAATTTTTTTTCTAATAAGTTGAGTGTGGCTGGATTTTGAGGTCTTTAGTCCATTTGCAATTAATGTTCGTGCATGATGATAGATATAGCTCTATCTGCAGTCTTCTACATGCCAGTATCCAGTTGTGATAGCACCATTTGTTGAAGATGCTTTATTTATTCCATTGTATAGCTTTAACTCCTTTGTCAAAAAACAGGTGTTAGTAGAGGTGTGGGTTAATATCAGGGGTTTCAACTTGATTGCTGTAGCTAGAACTTCAAGGACAGTTTTGAAGAGATATGGAGAGAGTGGACAGCCTTGTTTTGTCTTGTTCCTGAATTAGAGGAATAACTTTGTGTTTTTCTCCATTTAGTTTGATGTTGGCTGTTGGCTTACTGTATATTGTTTTTATTATATTCAAGTATGATCCTGTTATCCCTGATCTCTACAGGACCATTATCATGAAAGGGTGTTGGAAAGGCTTTTTCAGCATCTAGTGGGATGATCATGTGGTTTTTCTTCTTCAGTTGGTTTATATGGTGGATTACATTGATAGATTTTCCAATGTTGATCCAAACCTGCATCTCTGTGAAGAAGCCTACTTGGTCATGGGTGATGAATTTTCTGATATGTTCTTAGATTCATGTTGCCAGTATTATATTGACTATGCTTGCATCAGTGATATTGTTCTATAGTTTTCTTTCTTAGTTGTGTCTTTGTATGGCTAGGGTACCAAGGTAATTGGAGCCTGGTAGAAAGAGTTTGGCAATGAACCTTCTGCTTCTATTGTGTGGAACAATTTGAAGAGCATTGGTATTAGCTCTTCTTTGAATTGCTGGTAAAATTCTGTCCTGGGCTTTTTTTGGTTCAGAGACTTTTGATAACTGCTTCTATTTTCTTAGAGATTATAGGTATGTTTAAGTTGCTTATCTGTTCTTGATTAAATTTTGGTAAGATATATTGTCTAGAAAATTGTCCATTTTCTTAAATTTTCGAATATTGTGGAGTACAGGTTTTCAAATTATGACCTAAAGATTCTCTGGATTTCCTCAGTGTCCATTGTTATGTCCCCCTTTTCATTTCTGATTTTGTTAATTCGCATGTTTTGTCTCTACCTTTTGGTTATTTTGGATAATGAATTGTCTATTGATTTTCTCAAAGAAACAACTATTCGTTACATTGACTCTGAATTGTTTTCTTTGTTTCAACTTTATTTATTTCTGCCCTCAGTTTTATTATTTCCTGGAGTCAACTCCTTTGGGGTGAATTTGCTTCCATTTGTTCTAGAGCTTTCAGCTGTGATGTCAACGCTCTGGTGTGACTTTTTTCTAGTTTCTTTATGTGAGCACTTAGAGCTATGAACTTTCCTCTTAGTACTGCTTTCAAAGTGTTCCATAAGTTTGGGTATGTTGTGTTTTCATTTTCATGGAATTCTAGAAGTCTTTAATTTCTTTATTTATGCCTTGACCCAGGAATGGTGCAATTGAGTATTTTTCAATTTCTGTGAGTTTGTAGGTTTTCTGCAGTTTGTGTTCTTTTTTTTTTTTTGATTCTAACTTCATAGTATGGCTTTCTGATAAGACACAGGGGTTATTCCAATTTTTTGTACCTGTTGAGGTTTGCTATGTTCCTGAGTATGTGGTCAATTTTAGAGAAGGTTCCATGTGATGCTTTAAATAAGGTATATTCTTCTGGTTTTGGATGGAATGATCTATAGATGGCTATTAATCCCAATTGGGTTATAACTTCTATTACTTCCTTTGTCTCTGTTAAGTTTCTGTCTGGTGGTCCTGTCCAGTGGTGAGAGTCGGGTGTTGAAGTCTCCTACTATAACTCTGTGAGGTCTTATTTGTGATTTGAGTTTTAACAATGTTTCTTTTACAAATGTTGGTACCTTTGTATTTGGGGCATAGATGTTTAGAATTGACACTTCTTCCTGATGCATTTTTCCTGTGATGAATATGAAATGACCTTTTTCATCTCTTTTGATTGATTTTAGTTTGAAGTTTAATTTGTTAGATACTAGGATAGCTACCGCAGCTTGTTTCTTGTCTCCATTTGATTGGAATATCTTATCCCAATCCTTTCCTCTGAGGTATTTTGGTAAGATATATCTGTCTAGAAAATTGTCCATTTTGAGGTTTGTTTCTTGTATGCAGCAGAAGAATGGATTCTGTCTTGGTATCTACTCTGTGAGCTTTTGTCTTATTTATTGGTGAGTTAAGACCATTAATTTTGGGGGAAATTAAGGACAATTGAGTGCTTATTCTTGTTGTTGGTAGTGTTATTGTATGAGATTTACCCTGCTTTTTCTTTTGAGTTTTAGTAAAGTTGTTTCATCTATTGACTGTGTTTTTGTAAGTGTAGTTAATTTCCTTAGGTTGGAGTTTTCCTTCCAGTAATTTCTGAAGGGCTAGATTTATTGTTTAAAAGTGTTTTTTTTCATGGAATATCATGTTTTCTCCCTTTATAGTGATTGAAAGCTTTGATGGGTATAGTAGTTTGGGCTGGCATCTGTGCTCTCTTAGATTTGGTAGAATATCTATGCAGGTCCTTCTGGCTTTCAGAGTTTTCATGGAGAAGTCTGGTGTAATTCTGATAGTTTTGCCTTTATATGTTATTGGTCTTTTCCCTTTGCTGCTCTTAATATTCTTTCTTTATTCTCTATGTTTGGTGTTTTAATTATTATGTGACAAGGGGACTTTATTTTGTGGTCTACTCTATTTGATGTTCTGTAGGCTTCTTGTACTTTCATTGGCATGTCTTTCTTTAGGTTGGGATAGTTTTCTTCTATGATTTTGTTGAATATGTTTTCTGCACCTTTGAGTTGGGTTTCTTCACCTTCTTCTATACCTATTAACCTTAGGTTTGGTCTTTTTATGGTTTCCCATATTTCCTGTATATTTTGTGTTAAGATTTGTTGGACTTAAGATTTTCTTTGATGAATTTATTTCCTCTGGTTTATTTTCAGCATCTGAGATTCTGTCTTCCATCTCTTGTATTTGGTTAGTTAAGCTTGCATCTGTGGCTCCTGATCATTTACTCAGCTATTACTATTCCATCATTTACTATTTCCATCATTCGCTCAGTTTTTGTTTTCTTTATTTTCTTGACCTGTTTCCTTCAGCTGTTTAATTGTATTTCCTTGGCTTTTCTTGATTTCTTGCATCTTTTGGTTTGTATTTTTCTTCCATTTCTCTGAAGGATTTTCTCATTTCCTCTCTTAGGGTCTCTGATGGGGAATGCACTGTGTATGTTTATCTTATTGATTGTTAAATAAAATACTCTTTGGCCAATGAGACAGCAAGTTAGACAGAACTAGGAGTCAAAGAGGATTCTGGGAAATGTAGTAGAGAAGTGCTGATCCAGGCAGGAAGTGACATAGCAAGGAGACTCATATATAAGCTAAGGAGAAACAAGAAGGTTCCTTTTTCTGCTCGCCTCCTCCGGCAAGGAGGGATGCCAATAAGGCGTCCGATAAGATAAGTATTATAAAATATATAGATGTATGATAATTGAGACTGAGCTAACAGATGAGAATCCTAGTCATTGGCCAAGCAGCATTGTACCTAATACAAGTTTCTGTGTATTTATTTGGGCCTAATTCGGGCGGGCGGCTGGCATAAAGTATACACATGGCGGTGAGGCTCAGCGGCTTTTGGCGGAAAGATTTATGGTGAGAGGTCTCTATCATCTGCATGAAGTTGTTTTTAAGGTTGCTCTCTTCTGCTTTATCTGTGTTGGGATTTTCAGGTCTTGCTGCTGTAGAGTCCCTAGAGTCTGTTGGCGACATTGGTTTTTCTTTTGTTGTATGTGTTCTTATATTGTTGCCTTCCCATCTCTTCTTCCAATGTGTGTAGCTGGTATCTCTTCCTTTCTTGGTGTGTAAGGTCCAAGGTTCTCTTCCAGTGGGTGTAAGAGAGTCCAATACTCTGATGTGTCTCAAGTTGGGTGCAGACAGGTCTGAGGCTCTTGCTTTCCAGGAGGGTGGGAACTGGACTAGCACAGAGATGTCAGCAGACTCTGGGTTGCTTGGTCCTCATTGGCCAAGTCAATCTAAAAATCACAAATTCTTAATTCACAAACCCTGGAGTTTAAACTCTAAAGTCCCATAGTTGAAATATTAAGACATGGGCTGTCCTCCTCACTAAATATTGTAGAATCCTTCCAACAAAGCCCCAACAATCTTTTTATTTCGTGTGTGTGTGTGTGTGTGTGTGTGTGTGTGTGTGTGTGTGTGTGTGTGTGTGTAGGCATATCTATTAGTAAATGAAACCCTGAGCATACATGTGGGGTCCCATGCTCAATGTGAGATGTCTTCCTTTGTTTCTTTGTACTTTGATTGAAATGAGAAATATTTCTTTGGCCTCATTGACTAACAATAACCTCAAGGAATCTGCCTGTCTTTGTCTCAATAACAAATTTGATAAAAGATTTAGGTGTGTGTGTGTGTGTGTGTGTGTGTGTGTCTTTATACATAGAGAGTTAAGGTTCATTGAAGATGGTTTAGTAGATAAAATTCTTGACATACAAGAGTGACTATGTGAGTCTGGATCCCAGAATGCCCCTGAAGGCCAGTCAGGTGAGTCTGTGTTTGCCTATAATCCCAGTATTGTGAGACAATCACAAACCTGTGTTCAGTGAAATAAGGTACAGAACACTTTTTTAACAAGTGAGTAATGATAGGTTCAATTCCCAATACTGGTGGAGAAAAAAAGAGGAAAGAAATCAATCAAATCTAATTTAGCCATATTTTTTCCCAGTACATATTTTCTATGGCAAATTTAATGGGCTTTGTTCTCAAAATCTATTTTAAAATACACATGGTATATTTTTTAAAGATTTGGATATTCATCCTCAGTTGAAATTAAGTTTTATGTCACACCCAACTTTATCTAACAATCAAACTGATTTATCTCTCCAATCCATAAACTTATATTAATTCAATATTTTTGAATTTCCCTCCAGATGTCAAATATTGTATACAAAATCTAGTAAGTGGCATGATAGCCAAATTTTTGCCCTTAGATTAGCAAATTTTATAAGATTTAATTACTTATGCACTTTATGTACATGAACGCTCTATCTGCCGGCATGCCATAAGAGGGCATCAGATCCCATTACAGATGGTTGTTAGTTACAACATGGTTTCTGGGAATTGAGCTCAAGACTTCTGAAAGATCAGCTAGTACTCTTAAACACTGAACCATCTCTCCAGCCCCTAGATTGTTAACTTAACAGAACTTAAGTCATTGATTAAGCATTGATTATTATCAACTATAATAAATGCACACAAATATTGAAAAACAAGAACATAATATTTTCTTTTAAGTCAAATATTATCTTTAAACTCAAGACTTAGAATCTGACAGAATATTTTATTAGTTTATGTTATTGAAATTCAAACTTTTTGAGAATAGAATTTTTCAAGTATTTCTAGATAGTTTTATTTAAGATACCATTTATACTTTTAATAATCACTGGCTTATATAAGTATAGTTTTATCACAACTAATAAATAATTACACTTGTAATAATTATGGCATGAATGTTTAAAATTTAACATTCTCCTAAACAAGCAATCTTAAATTTGGAGAAGACACTATCATAGACAACTCTGCCAAGGCATATAGGAATGTTGTAATGTATACTATTAGCCATTACTTACTCATCAAAGCATGGGACAACAAACAAAGTATAATAACATGTGCAAAATCAAAGTTGTCAGGGAGAATGCAAATAAAGCTGTAGACCCTTCAAGACAAAAGGAATTAATCACAAGATTTTTAAGATATGAAATAAATCAAAGATATAGATGAATTGAAATCCAGGGCAGCACAAAGAAACAATGTTGATCCTCTCAGGGCTAGATGTTGTTATCTGCTGCCAGCTGTTGCATTGGTAGAGTTGTTTCTGTCTATTTTAATGTTATCAAAAAGATTCAGCCTCCCTGCATCTACCATGGTGCCACAGGCTATCCACCTGGAGTCTTCTCAGGACTAAGACATTTAGCATCCTTCCTGCATGAGCATCATCTAGAGCAAAGCACCTTGCCTTTCTCCTACCTTGTGATGTTCTTCTAATATCAGAACCTCTATTACATCTTCTGAAAGAGGAATCTGAAAGTTTCAATTTAAAGATTGCTGTCCTGAATCTTATGTTCCAGTATCAACCATTTGGAACAGAATAATTAAGGCTTATTTCAAAGTATCAGTAGAAAACCCCACAGCATAAATGACAGTTTAATATAAAAATCAATGATGACACACCTTATGTGCAAACTTCCTTTGTCTTCAATAAACATCTAAACATAAGGCAAATATTTAAAAACATGTCTTCAAATCTTAAAAACATAGAAAATCCCCATTCAAAATGCATTGAGACATAAAGGACAATACTGACATCTGACATGAATATTTTGCTGACAAAATGTATCACATAATCTAAAATTACCATTGTAGGGTACAGAATAAATATTTTCAAAAACTATAGCTTTCATAAAATACAGGTTCAAACTATATGGATTTATACAGGTTAATAGTAGATGAATCAATATTAATCATTTAATGTAAAAGGTTATAAAATTTATATACAGAGAAATCAGTATGTATGACCCATAAAATACTCAAAATCTCAAAATAGAAAACATATAAACTAAAAATAGTAAGTCACGTTTTCATATTATTCAGTTTTGTATCAAATTAAATGTCTATGTGAAGAGCATGTGAACAAGGACTAGCTCCGGCACCAAAGGTGAAAATTACTTCAATAATAAGAAATACAGATTTGTTTTAATAAGCTTTGGTTTTTGTACTTAAGTGAGGTGTGCCTCATTAGTTTCTCTTTGTTTATCTCTTTATCTTTCATGTTTTCTGAGATAACATCTCATTTATCACAGGCTGATCTCGAACTCATTATATGGCTGAGGATGTTCTTGAATGCTTTCCCCATCCATGTAGCTATGATACTCCTACCCGTGACCTCATTATCTTCGTGCTTCTCCCTCCCCAAAGTGCTGTGACAATGGGTGTTCATGGACTTTTGTGGTACTGAAAATCAAACCCAGGGTTTCAGGCATGTTAGTTAAGCACTATTGTAGCTGAAATGCACCCTCAGACCCCAGGGTTTAACTTTTTAAATGACCCACATTTAAAATATTTATTCTGGAGAAAAAATATGAATTGTCCCAAGTTTGATATAGAACTTTCAAGATCCTAAACACAAATAAAAAATATCTTAGTTGTATAATTTTAATTGTCACCAAAAAAAAAGAAATTTCAAAAACATCATCAACGTTTTCTTCAAAGCAAACTTTAAAATCATACACAATGTGAAAAATTTCTCAGAGACAAAAGTGAGCATCTTCAAAATGTGAAAATGGTCCATACTATTTATATAATAACTCACACATCTAAATTAGAAACAAAAACACCATTATGCAGACATTTCAAACAGTTTGCACTAATTGCTTATAAACATCTAGAAATGTCAATCCAATATGAAATAAATGAAAACTAAGCCATCATAACATTTTAACCTGACAAATTAGCAACATTCTTGATAAATGATAGCAATATTTAAATTATGCACATAATAAATATATTAAATGTATTTTCTAACTTGTGTTTAGTAAGAATGAAAATAAATATACAATTCCTAGTTATTACACTTATAAGAAATTAATAACAAGAAGTATCTAAGTGTTCACAATGACTTTATGGCCCATTGTTGAGGGAGTCAAGACAGGAATCTGCAGGCAAGAACTGAAGCAGAGTCCATGGAGAAATCTTTTAACTGGGATACGTCTCCTGGCTTTCTCAGTTGCTTTTCTTACATACTCCAGGCCCACATACTCAGGGATGGCACAACCAACAGAGAACTGAGCCAGCCCTTTGCAAAAAGCATTTAAGTAAATCCCCCACAGACCTGACCTAGGCAAATTTGACACAGGAAATTACTCAGCTGAAGTATTCTATTCCTGAATGACTCTAGTTTCTTTGTAGCAATTTGACAAAAATTAACCAACACAACATTTGCAGTTTCTAAACTACACATATAGTGTATTTAATGAAGTGTTTATATACTGAGTATCATATTATCAGTGAAATATTTGGATGCAGTTTGAGGGCAGAAGATATAAAAGAAAAATATGGCTTTATATCAAACATTGAATTGAAGCTAATACTCAGTCAGCAGTAAAATACATTGACTTTTTTCTATCCCCCCAAATATAGCTCTCATTCACAGTACAGCTATTTTACTTCCTCATGCAATATTTTCCCCTGAATTTGTGACCATAACATATTTTTGCTAAGCCTTTGCTTATGTACTTTTAGTACTGCTAAGGGATTATCATTATCCTACACTGTGCTGACAGAACAAATGCATTCAAGAACTACTAAATCTGTTGGAAATAGAATTCAAATTACTTTCTTTTGCAATTCAGGTCATGGTCTGTATACCGTAGGCTCAAACAGACTCATTCTTTATTATCTTCCTACAGCTTCTCAGTATTTAGAAGATAGTTAAATTTGAATATCATGACATATGTGAGTAGTTGATAATCGTGGTTTTTGTATGTTGGGGTTTAAGTATATTGAGTTTCATTTATGAAAATTACTCACAGGAACCGAACCTATACTCTCAATCCTTGTACATATACATCCAGATCTATTCATGAAATTTGAGATTTCCTGGTACTCTATCAATAATATCTGGTTTACCAACTCGGGCTGCAGATGGCCCCACTTCACATCTATTCTTGCTGCCTTTCATTCCTACATGCTTGTTTTCTAATGTACTAGAACAAGTTTCATGATTTGAGAAAGTGGCTTTCATTTCCTCAAATTTGCATACAAAGCAGGGGACTTATAAAAGAGGTAGCATTACAATTTGACAAAGGGCCTGCTATGGGTTGAATTAAGTTTTCCAGCTGTAAAAATCATCTTGGAACTGAATGGCTCTTGCCACCTTTTGGAAGTGGAGTCTAGTAGGAAGTCTACAGGAATATTTTTCTCCTTGATGGATTAACACCCTTCTGTGAGCACATTCCTTAGGAAACTTAAGAAAGGATCAATTTTGTCTCACATTTTAAGGAAGTAGCTTATTACAGCAGGGAGGCAGGAGTATGGGACAAATGGCATTCAGGAAACAGAGAGGAAGGAATGTCGGTGCTAAGCTCACTTTAACTTTGTTATTCCTTCCAATACTTCAGCCCATTTAAGGTGCCATGCATGTTCAGGGGAGGCTTTTTTTCTGCTCAGTCAAATCTTTGAGGAAACATCATTATTACCATGGTTCCATGGTGATTCTAAATCACCACAAATTCACAATGAAGTGAAAACATAATATCTGAGTTTGATCTCTACACTATAATCATCTAGAACATAAAAGTTTTCATGTGAAGTCATATTGTGAAGTCATGCGAAGAGATTGTTTCATAGTACTTTTCATGGTACAGACAAAGGCAGTATCAATGGACAAGCTAACATGAAAAGGGAAATTTTGTGGCATTCCACACTTAAGCAAAGAAGTATAGGCCAATAATGACTACTGAGAGAAAACTTAGCCTCTCTGAGGAATGGGCCTCCTTATTGGTTGTCTGTGTTAGCCATGATCAAATCCACACACACAAAAAATTGACTCAACATATTACATTCATATATATATATATATATATTATATATATATATAGAGAGAGAGAGAGAGAGAGAGAGAGACAGAGACAGAGACAGAGACAGAGACACAGAGAGAATCAAAGAGAAAGATGCCATGAACTTTAGGGATATATTAGGGTTTAGGAAGGAGGGTACCTGGGAGGACTGGAGGGAGCTGGGGATCAGGGAATGGAGTTGGGGAGGGATGCAATTCAAAATTAAAATATGAAAAGTTTGATATGGAAGATAAAATAACTCTGTGGAAATCCAGACACCCTAACTAGAACCTCTTCCTTCAACTGACAGCACCTTTTAGGGACAATATTTAATTTGCATCAAAAGTTAACCCATCATATGAAAAAGATTTGGATTTAAATTTTAGAAACTTGAGCTCTATGACTGACTTCTGGAGAGGAGTTTGGCCCACAATTTAATCTCTTCTTTGTAACTTTATTCAGAGACACTAGAAGCAACCAGAAAGCATCATCATTTTCCTTCTTATTTTTCAAATGTTCAAGAATCTTTTATATAGGGTCACTAAATTCCTTACTGCTCAGAAAAGCTGAGTCAACTCTATCACTTGCATTTATCTTTTATAGTTTCTTTAAATAGTTCACATCAAAGGTATTCAGTGCTCTTTAAACTAGGCGAACAATTTTTCATAAAAACAGTTTTGTTGTGTTGTGGAACTAGGTCCAGATACCGCCAAACCCACTAGACAAATTCATCCTTAAAATTCTGTTTCTCTTGAACTACTCTTGGCACTACAATCTGTATTAGTCAGGGTTCTTTGGTGGAACAGAATTAATAGAATAAATACATATTAAATAGAAACTTAATGGATTAGATTAAATGATGTGGATTGGGCTGTCTATCAGTGACATACTGTACATTTGTATCTGCTTTGGTCATGAGATTGGATGCCTCAAAAAATCCTAAGCTGGCATTTTTGGTTTAGAAATTGGGGGAAGAGTCCCTGATCTCCATTTCACACTGAAAAGCCAATTAAGCTGTTTAGATATCAAAGAAGTAAGGCAGGAGTTGAAAGGGGATGGGATGGGGGGGACATGGTAGGAGGGGAGGGAGAGGGAAATGGGATTGACATGTAAAAGAAGCTTGTTTCTAATTTAAATTTAAGCAGAATTTGAAATGATTTTTCAACAAATCTGACCATAATAGGCCAATATTGCAAGTAATTTTGAATGATGTAAAGAAGGTTGGCTTAAATAAAGAAGTGGTAGGAAAGAATTTGCCTTGGCCTCTTTCTTACTCTGTGGATAATAAGTCAGGGAACCAGGAAGATATTGAATATCTGTTCTACAACATTGCATACATGGAATGCTGACTATTGGTGTCTATGTAATAAGGGGGTGCTATAATGAAATAGGAAACCCAGACCATACCACTAATAACTATAAAACTTAAAATAAATACTTATGCAATGATAAATAAATTACCATTTTAACAAACTAGAATCATGCCCGTATCAACAATCACTTCAAGAATGGTGTTTTTATGCATTAGAAATATTTGAGAGACAAAAATTTGAAGCATTCTCCTTAGGAATACATTTATATCCTCCTACCTTTCAGAAAATAATGTGATTAAGTTCAAATAAAACTTTTCAAAAACATTATATATTCCCCTTACAATTTGAGGAAATATAAATAGCCAACTTTGAAACCAAAAGACAGTTGTCAAATGTTCATCAAAACCCACAAAATGTTGGATATCTAGAGGGTAAAGATACTGACAACCTGAGTTTGATCAACAGAATCCATTTGGTGAAAGCGTACAATCAATTCACACAAGTTATCCTCTGATCTCACTAATGTATCATGGGATACACACATCCAAGTGCTCATGCATTATGTGAATTTATGTGAATGTGCATGCACACACACACACACACACACACACACACACAGAGAGAGAGAGAGAGAGAGAGAGAGAGAGAGAGAGAGAGATGCAAATCAGTGTAAAAAATACTAACTCACAGAAAATGCAAAAGCATTTTAAGCCATTACATAAGGCAGGAGGAGCACTACTAGTAACTTATAACTATGCTATTTTATTTAAACATCCATAACTATTTATGAAAGTAGAAGGACTACTTGTGCAGTTAATCACCAGGGGGATTAACATTTGTTATTTTCAAAAAGATAGCTCAGTATATATACTTCCTCCAAAACTCATGGTGACCATATGGTGTGATTTGCTCAGGACAGTTCTGTTTATGGATTATTTCAAGGCAATTCTCAGTCTCAGAAATGTTCATATTCAGAAAATGAATTACATAGTCACTGTATTATGATTCTTAACTGTGGTTAAGGCAGATATATATATATATATATATATATATATATATATATATATATATATATTATCCTAATATAACATATATTAGGGTCTCCATGTGCTATAGCACGTGTGTGTGTGTGTGTGTGTGTGTGTGTGTGTGTGTGTGTGTGTGTGTTTATAAGAGGACAACAACACAGAATCAGTTTTGTCTTCCATCTTTCAACAATGTGGATTCAAGAATTGAATCAAATTGTCAGTTGTGATGATGGACTCATACACTGAACCCTCCCTCCATCCCTGATTTGTGTAGCAACAAACATCAGAACTTGCTGATGGATATAAAAACTGTGAAACAGGGACACAGTATGTTGGAATTAAGCCAAAAATCTTATAAAATTGTATTCAACTGTTGAATTCTGAGGAAAAGCATATCCTGTTAGCACTTACAATAGTTTTCCTTAAAGATAACAATAATCACTGGATTGTTGACAAGACACAATGTGGTACCCTAAAAAAAGGAAAGAAAAAAAGAGAGAAAGAAATAAGAAAGATGAAAGAAAGAAAGAAAGAAAGAAAGAAGGAAAGAAAGAAAGAAAGAAAGAAAAGAAAGAAAGAAAGAAAGAAAGAAAGAAAGAAAGAAAGAAAGAAAAAAAGAAAGAAAGATCCTGGTTATATGAGTACCATTCACTAACTATTGCACTACTGGAGCATCTGGGAGAAACTACTGGAATTGGGGGCTTTTCATGGGCAGGCGAGGTGGAAATCTAGTGCAATGGAAATTCCATGGGAATATACGAGACTAACCCTAGTAAAGACACCTAGTAATGGAGTACATGGAGTCTGAAGTAGCCATTTTTTTGTAACAGGAAGGCTTGTCCTGCCTACAGTGTATTCTGCAACTGGAGCCTAGCAAAATCCTCATCAAAGAGAGACTATATCCAGTAATTGATGGGAGTAGATGCAGAGTCCCACAAGCAAACATTAGGTGGAGCTTGGGGAGTCCTTTATACGAGATGGAGGAAGGATTAGAGGAACCAGAGGAGTCAATGACACCATAAGAACAGGATTTACAGAATCAATTAACCAGGCCTCTTGGGTTCTAGCAGATATCAGGAAGCCTGGAGTGATCTGACCTTGGGTCCATTGCATATATATCACTGCTGAGTAGCTTGGAGGTTTCTAACAGAAGAAGGAGGGGCTGTATGGCTCTTTTGCCTGCTTGTGGTACCCCTTTCCTCCTACCTGAAGTTACCACCTCATCTCAGCAGAAATGAAGATAATGATCAGAATTTGAACATTTTCTGTACAACAGTTTTTAAATGGCCATCCCCAAGTGAGTTATGATGTTGCTACCTTGCAGGCTTCATCAATATATCTAAATATAACTTGCTGTGTAAACATGACTATTTATTAGGTTCTGTGGTTGATATGTAGTTCTAAAAATACTGCAAATCACAGATTGCCATCATAGTTTTCTTTAATGATTGTTTCAAGTGTACTACAATATAAAAATTCTTACTAGTGGAGAGTAAGAGAGTCAATTTACCAGCTATACACTTTATTGAAAGCGATTTCAGTCTTAAAAATATTTAGTGAAATCCTACAGAATGATAAATTTTCCCACCAAGCAAAAATGAATGATAACCATGTAACAAAAATAAAAAGAAAACTCAAAAAGACAATTGAACCACCAAGAATCCATAACTGTGGCCAGAAAAACCTATGTCTCATTTTTCTAATGTTAAAATTTTAAATGGCCTGGTTAATTAGGTATACTTACAGTCTTAGTATGAGAATGAATGGATGATAAATTTGTTAGCATCAGTATTTAGGAAGTTTATCTATCAGCATGGTTATAGTTCTTACATTAACACGATGTAATAAACATATTTTAGTGCATGATCAATTGCTTTCAGCGATTTAAAAATTTTGATTTTCTTTTGTTAATTTTCAATGATATTTGTATATTACTTGCAAAGAAAGAAAAGATACCAAACAGAGAATGTACAGGATATATATATATATATATATATATATATATATGTATATGTATATGTATATGTATATGTATATGTATATGTATATGTATATGTATATGTATATGTATGTATATATAATACAATATAATGCATAGAAAGAAGGAAAAGTATAATGACACAAAGAACAACTCAAAATTTAAGAAAAAAGAGTTCCCATGTGAGAAACACAGTGATACAATTTGAGTAAGGTTTTGTATGCCCTTATCCAATTTATAAGTTTCCAAACTAAATGACAGAAAAACACAAAAAATCTTTGTGCATGAACATTTCAATAAATAGAGCAGGCACAGCCATGTTGCTATTAAGTTGTTTGTCATGTAGTTAGGATAAAAACTAAATGGCTAGTGAGAATTTTAAAAGACAACTCAAAATGTCAGAAGGTTGTAAGTCAGTGGAATAAGAAGTAACACAACATTCTGATTAAAGAAAGTAAGAGTAGGAACTTTGTAATTAGTAAACAATAACAAAAAAACTAGTAGAAATTAATCTTTACTAAGACTCTTTGGTTACTAGTAGCTTAATTATATGTGTGATGTAGTCAAATAAGGTTTTAGTCGATCACAATTGTGATGGCCATTTTGACTAATAGGGTAAAGTTTTCCAACAACTTAGGTATGCATTTAACCATATTTTTGGACAATATTTTGTGATCTCTCCTTTCTTCTGTTAAAAAAGTCATTAAATTGACTGATTTTTCCTACTTGTCACAAACAGTCTATGAGTAGTATATGAATCTTATTTTAAAATTTTATTTTATTGGTGTGTGTGTTTGCGTGTGTGTGTGTGTGTGTGTGTGTGTGTGTGTGTGTGTGTGTGTGTGTGTAAGAGAGAATGTCAGCAGTGGCCAGAAGAGGATTTCAGATCTTGTAGAGGTAGAATTCCAGTTATGAGATGCCTATCACAGGTGTTGGAAATCAAACTCAGTTCCTCTGCTAATCAATATGCTCACCTAATTGCTAAGGCATCTCCTGTGTTGCTATGGTTTGATTTTAAATTCCTCCCCCAAAAACTATGTGTTAAAGGGTTGGCCCTAGCTAGTGATGGTATGGGGAGATACTTGAATATTTAAATGATGAGGCCTTGTGTAAGAAACTGGTGCCTGCAGTAGATATTGGCAACTTGGCACTTCCTCTTTCCTGCCCTGCTTCTTCACTGCTGGGAAGTAAGCAACTTTGCCCACTGTACACTCTCTGCCAGGATATGATGTTTTACCTCACAACAAGCTTGATGCAGCAAGAAATGGGGATTGACTGATCATGGACTTTCATTTCTGTAGGCATGAACTAACCTAAGTTTGTCTTCCTTTTAAGTTGTTTATCTCTGGTATATTATCAAAGTCACACAAATTCGACAAACTTCTTTTGAAATGCTACATAGTGAAGTAATATTAGAATTAATAGCATATTGACAAAACAGAATGAAGAATTCCTATACATCATTATGTAGCTTCCATAATTAAAATAACTACAATGCTGTGATACTATATTCACAGTAACTAAAGAGAAACCCAAGATCATGTGGTACTATTAACAAGATGCAGAAATAATCAGAGTCATGCCTGCCCTTTCAGTGATAGGAGGTAGCTTTTCTGCTGGGGAGTCTAACATCTTAACAATAAAATAAAAAGTATTTTATTTTCCTGTTCCAAGAATGAACAGTCTCTAATCTGTGACAGATCCTGATTGCTTATTTACCATAGATGATGGTAAAGTTTGAAATTTTACATCTGCTAGTTCAGAGTTTATTTCTCTGCTTGTGTTCATTTAATGTCTTCTCAACATGTTGTGCATTTGCAGCAGAGCAGTGGGTGAAGTCATAGGTTGCCTTGTTCTTGGCTTAGCTGAGGACATTTATAATGATAACTTGGTTGAGATGGATTTCCTTTGGTTTTCATATTTTAGCATTTCTATTTTATTTCCAATGGATTGTATTGTATTATGGTTGTATTGTGTCATTTAATGTTTGTATCCAAACATTTTATGTGAATTTCTTTTAGTGTTTTGAACTTATGTTTTTTTTTTTAATTTATTCTCAATGATATTTTAAAACTATCTTTAAACAAAGAAAAGATGTGTGATAGAATAAATACAGAATGAAAACAATAAAAGTTGATGCAAAAATGGGTGACTACATAAACATGACATGAACAAAGACAACAAAGATAGACATGGTAAAGTGGAACTAGGAAAGAATATTCAGTCTCAACCCTACACAAAAATCTACAGACATCTAAGAAATACAAGGAGTTTGAGAAATAGTTTTCACCAGAGAATAGCACACTAAATAGTCACTTAATACCAAAAATTCAGGTCTGAAAAAATATGCATACTTTATGAAGACTTATCAGGTTATATTTATTACACACATACACAAACATATGTATATATGTATATATGCATGTAATAACATTTGATGAACAGGAGGACATGAATTGAAGAGGTTCAGAGAGATGAAAATGAAGGGGAAATGCTACAATTATAGTCTTAAAAATATAAAAGAATGTGTAAAATGATGAAGATACAAAGAACATCTAGAAAAATTGACAAAGGTACTATTCTTTATTATATTCTTTCTCATTGTTTTAGCCATTTATTTTGTTATCAGTTAGTGAGTTGGTCTCACTTATTTCTATAATGTTTTCTTAGCAACTATTTTGTGTTTCTCTCATTCCTTTTATATCTATTTATATGCAACACTTTTTCAGGCTGGATAACTCCTTTGCTTTTTGTCCCCCAACTCCCTCACATATATAACTACGATTGAGCTTACATGGGCTATATTCTATATGCTTACATGTACATGAAAAAATAAGCTCATGTATAGGTTTCAATAGGTTGATAACTATTTTTACTGACTTTATACTACAGAAAATTATCAATTCTCATTTGTTATTACAATTATCCCAAACTGCAGCATTTATTAACATAACCCAATTGACTCTTAAGTGTGAGATTATTATCTTGATCTCAGATTTTTCAGGCTCATATTTACTTTGGTCCAGTTGTATTAATATTTTCTCATTGAAGGAGTTGCTATAATGTGGAGTCTCTCTGTGAGTAGGAAGCCAAACATTTGTCATGAAAACTTAGAAGACTTAATTCTGCCTGTGATTCTGTTTTGTCTACCTATACCCCTGCCCTCATGCAAGCTGTCATTTCAGTAATTTTATGAGTCAGGTTCCAACCTAATCTACCTGGCTATCATTGCATTGTGATAAAGTTTGCAAGCTTCCCTAGATATAAAATCTGAGTGAAAAGGATGACTTTGCTAGCCCTTTCACTTATGGATTAAGCCCTGTCCTGTTGGTTACTCAATGCTAATAGTACTTCCCCACATTTTAACAGCTTCTTATTGCAAGGGGGAAATAATGTCCTTAATTCAACCATTATGGGTAAAAGCATCAAGTTCATTATTTCTCAAGTAAATAAGTAGTCTTACAAAATAACGCTATAGGTAGCAACTATTCAGCATTTCAATTCCTGCCAAACTATCAACACTATAGCTTCAATGAGAGAAAATATTTTGATAGAATGCCAGAGAAGGGGAAAGGAACAGATCTCCTGAGCAAATTGGGAGCACAGTGCAGGGGGGAGAGAGGGAGTTAGGAGAAAGAGAAGGGGGAGGAGGACATGAGAGAGTAGGAAGATTGAGTCAGGGATGGTGTGGGGGAGAATACAGGAGAGCAAGAAAAGAAATACCTTAATAGAGGGAGCCATTATAGGTTTAAAGATAAATCTGGCACTAGGGAAATGTCCAAAGATTTACAAGGATGACACCAATTAAGAATCTAAGCAATAGTGGAGGGGTTACCTTAAATAACCTTCCCCAATAATGTGATTGATGACTACTTTATATATTATCCTCAAGCCTACATCTAGTAGCTGAAGGAAGCAGAACCAGACACCTACAGTTAAGCACTGAGCTGATCTCCAGGAATCCAGTTTCAGAGAGGGAGGAGTGATGATCAAATGGGTCAAGACCAGTCTGGAGAAACCCACAAAATCAGCTGACCAGAGAAAGGGGGAGCTCATGGTCCCTAGACTAACAGCCATGAAACAAGCATAATATCTAACCAGGCCCCCTGAATATAGGTGACATTTAGGAGGCTTGGACAGATAATGGGGCCTCTGCTAGTGGATCAGTATTTATTCCTAGTGTATGAATGGACTTTGGGTGCCCATTTCCCATATTCCCATAGAGGAATACTCTTTCAGGGGCCGAGGCCCTGCCCCTAATGATGTGACATAATTGATAATTCCATATGGAAGGCCACACCCTCCCTAGGAAGAGGAAAGGGGATATGCTGAGGGCTTGATGGGGGGCAAGGGAGGGTGGGAGGGAGAGGGAACTTGGATTGATATGTAAAATAAGATTGTTTCTAATCTAAAAGAATAAAGGTAAAAAAAGAAAGAGAAAAGCAGATTTGCCTGTTAAGACAAAGATTAAAAAAGACTATGCACTCTTCCTTCCCGCTCCGCCAACCTGACCCCTACCAAGTCCTGACCTGAACATAGGCCTAACCCCTTTGGGGTGAGGAAACTACCAGGAGAGGCAGGACCATCCAGAGTTGCAGACATTGAAGTCCTGGCCCCCACACACCACTGGGTCACAAGAGGAGATAGAAAGACCCCAACTGCACCCACTGGAAGAATACATGGGAAGAAGACAGAATAAGAACTGACTTAACAACAGATAGACCAATATGCCACCACCAGAATCTAGCGACTCCACACCAGCAAGATCTGAAAAGCTCAATACTAAAGATGAAGAAGAGATAGACCTCAAAAATTATATTGGGAAGATGATAATGACATTTAAAGAGGAAACAAGAAAATCCCTTAAAGAAATAGAAGAAAAAGCAAGCAAAAAATTACATGAAATGGAGAAAAAGGCAAACAAAAAAATTCAAGAAATAAACAAATCTCTCAAAGAATCTAAATACCCCTCCCCCCAAAAAAACCAAACAAGTGAAGGAGGCACTCAAAACAGACCAAGGCATGAAAGCTGAAATAGACACAATAAAGAAAACACTGAATGAGGTGAAGCTGGAAATGGAAAGTCTGGATAATCAATCAGGAACTAAAGATGTGAGTATAATTAATAGAATTCAAGAAATGGAAGAGAAAATGTCAGTTATTGAAGACTCGCTAGACATTCATCAACGAAAGAAAATGTCAAGTCCAACAAATCCCTAACACAAAATATCCAGGAAATATGGGACACAGTGAAAAGACCAAACCTAAGAATAATAGGTATAGAAGAAGGTGAACTAACACTGCTCAAAGGTACAGAAGACATATTCAAAAAAAAATAGAAGAAAACTTCCCCAACCTACAGAAGGATATGCTTATGAGAGTACAAGAAGCTTACAGAACACCAAGCAGACTGGACCACAAAAATAAGTCCCCTTGACACATAATAATCAAAACACCAAACCTTCATAATAAAGAGAAATTATTAAGAGCAGCAAAGGAAAAAGGTCAAGTAACATATAAAGGCAGATCTATCAGAATCACACCCGACTTCTCAAAGGAAACTCGGAAAGCCAGAAGGTCTTTGATAGATATCCTACAAGCACTAAGGGAGCATAGATGTCAACCCAGATTACTGTACCCAGCAAAACTTTCATTCACTATAGATGGAGAAAACAAGATATTCCATGACAAAAAAAAAAAAACAGATTTAAACAATACATATCCACAAATCCAACACCACAGAAGGTTCTGATAGGAAAACTCCAACCCAACAAACATAAATACACTCACAAAAACATAGGCAATAGATAATCCAATTATAGGAAACATGAAAAGAAACAAGACGGCAAAATCCACACACAATGACACCACCAACAATAAATCCAAAACAATCAAGAACCAACAATCAATGGATATTAATATTTCTAAATGTCAACCATCTTAACTTACCCGTAAAAAAAATATAGGCTAGCAGAATGAATACAAAGACAGAATCCAACTTTCTGCTGTTTACAAGAAACACACCTCAACTTCAAAGACAGGCGTTACCTCAGAGTAAAAGGTTGGGAAACTATTTTCCAATCAAATGGGCCCAAGAAACAAGATGGTGTAGCAATCCTAATATCTAACAAATTAGACTTCAAACTAAAATCAATCAAAAGTGATAAAGAAGGGCATTTCATACTCATCACAGGAAAAGTCCATCAAGATGAAGTCTCAGTCCTGAACATCTATGCCCCAAATATGAAGGCAGCCACATTTGTAAAAGAAACATTGCTAAAGCACAAGCCAAACACAAAACCACACACACTTATAGTAGGAGACTTCAACACCCCCCTTTCACCATTAGACAAGAACACCAGACAGAAACTTAACAAAGAAACAAAGCATCTGACAGAAGTTATGACCCAACAGGGTTTAACAGAGTCTATAGAACATTCCATCCAAACACAAAATAATATATTTTCTTCTCAGCACCTTGGAACCTTCTCTAAAATTGACAACATAGTTGGCAGCAAGCAAACATAAACAGTTACCAAAGAATTGAAATTGACCCCTGTATCTTCTCAGATCCCCACGCTATAAAGCTAGAATTCAACAGCAATACAAATTTCAGAAAACCTACATATTAATGGAAATTGAATAACACCCAATTGCACCATTCCTGGGTTGAGGAAGAAATAAAAAAAAAAATTAAAGACTTCCTAGAATTTAATGAGAATGTAGACACAACATACCCAAACTTAAGGGACACTCTGAAAGCAGTGCTGAGGAAAGTTCATAGCACTAACTGACCACATGAAGAAACTGAAGAAAAGTCACACTAGAGAATTGACAGAACTACTGAAAGCTATAGAGCAAAAAGAAGCAAACTCACCAAAGAGTAGTAGACATCAGGAAATAATCAAACAGATGGCTGAAATCAATAAAGTAGAAACTGGGAAAACATTACAAAGAATTAATGAAACAAAGAGATGTTTCTTTGAGAAGATCAACAAGATAGACAAACCTCTATACAAACTAACCAAAAGGCAGAGAGAGAGAGCATGCTAATTAACAAAATCAGAAACAAAAAAAGAGATATAACAATGGACACGGACGAGTTCCAGAGAATCTTCAGGTCATACTTTGAAAACCTGTACTTCTCAAAATTCGAAAATCTAAAGGAAATGGACAGTTTTCTGGATAGACATAACTTACCAAAACTAAGCCAAGAACAGATAAGCAGTTTAAATCAATTTATAACCCCTAAAGAAATAGAAGGAGTCATCAAAAGCCTCCCAACCAAAAAAAAAAAAAAAAAAAAAAAAAAAAAAAAAAAAGAAAGAATTCCCAGAAAAAACTCAGTGACGACATGACCATCTCACTAGATGCTGAAAAGGCCTTTGACAATATCCAACATCCCTTCATGATAAAGATCTTGGAGAGAACAGGAATAACAAGAACATATCTAAACTTGATAAACACAACATACACCAAAGCAATAGCCAACATCAAACTAAATAGAGAGAAACTCAAAGCGATTCCTCTGAAATCAGGAACAAAACAAGGCTGTCCACTCTCTCCATATCTCTTAAATATTGTACTTGAAGGTCTAGCTAGAGCAATAAGACAAGAAAGGGGGATCAAAGGGATACAAATTGGAAAGGAAGAAGTAAAACTTTCACTATTTGCAGATGGTATGGTAGTCTACATTAGTGACCCAAAAAACTCTACCAGGGAACTCCTACAGCTGATGAACACCTTCAGCAAGGTAGGAGAATGTGAAATTAACTCAAAAAAAATAGTAGCCCTACTATATACAGATGATATATCCAATGAGAAAGAAATCAGGGAAATATCACCTTTCACAATATCCACAAGCAACATAAAATATCTTAGGGTAACACTAACCAAAAACATGAAATACCTGTACAATAAGAACTGTGAGACTTTAAGTAGCCCAGACACTAAGCTCTGCAATTAATAAATGAGAGGAAAGGGTGGATCTTGAGGTAGACTGATTCCCATTTTTCTGAGCAACCGCCAGAAGCTTCTGAAGGCAAGAAACTGAGAAGCTTCTGCAAGGCAAAGGACACAGTCAGTAAGACATACCGACTGCTCATAGAATGGGAAAATATCTTCACCGACCCCACATCTGACTGAGGGCTGATTTCCAAAATATACAAGGATCTCAGGAAACTATCCACCAAAACACCAAACAATGAAATTAAAAAGTGGGGTGCAGAACTTAGTAGAGAATTCTCAATAGAGGAATCTGAAATGGCTGAAAGACACTAACAAAGTGCTGAAAATCCATGGCCATCCGAGAAATGCAACTCAAAACAACTCTGGGACACCGCCTCACACCTGTCAGAATGGCTAAAGTCAAAAGTACCAATGACAATCTATGCTGGAGAGGATGTGGAGAAAAAGGAATACTCCTCCATTGATGGTAGGAGTGCGAAATTGTAAGACCACTCTGGAAATCAGTATGGCGGTTGCTCAGAAAAATGGGAATCAGTCTACCTCAAGATCCACCCTTTCCTCTCTTGGATATATACCCAAATATGCATGTTCATGCAACAAGGACATATATTCAACCATGTTCATAGCAGCATTGTTTGTAACAGCTAGAACCTGGAAGCAGCCTAGATGCCCCTCAACTGAAGTATGGATAGAGAAATCGTGGTACATTTATACAATGGAGTACTACTCAGAAGAAAAAAAGCAATGGAATCTTGAAAATCACAGGCAAATGGATGCAACTAGAAGAAACCATCCTGAGTGAGGTAACCCAGTCACAAAGAGAAAAACATGGTATGTTTTCACTCATATATGAATTTTAGACATAGAGCAAAGTATTACCAGCATATAATCATCTTCACCAAAGAAACTAGGAAACATGAAGTTCTCTAAGGGATAAATGAATGGATCCCTGGAATGGGAAATGGAAGGAACTCCTGAGCTAATTGGCAGCATGAGGGTAGGCGAGAGAGAGCTGCCAGAATGAGAGCAGGAGGAGTGGAGGAGAAGAAATGGAGAAGCAGAAATATTGAGTTGGGGGAAGGATAGAGGAGAGAGAGAGCAGGATGAAAGATACCATATTAGAGGGAGCCATTATAGGCCAAGGAGAGATCTGGCTCTAGGGAGATTTCCAGAGACTTACAAGGATGACACAAACTGGCAATCCAGGCAGTGGTGGAGAGGATAACCTAAACGCACTTCCCCTAAAATGAGATTGATGAATACTTTTTATGCCATCTTAGAGCCCTCATCCAGTGGCTGATGGAAGCAGAGGCAGACATCCACAGATATATGCTGAACTGAACTCTGGAACTTAGTTGAACATAGGGATGAATGAAGATTGAAGGGGTCTGCACCAGGTTGGAGAAACCCACAGAAACAGCAGGCCTGAACCAGGGGGAATACATCGACCCCAGACTGCTGTCTGGGAGGCCAGTACAGGACTGATCCAGACCCCTGAACATGGGTGTCAATGAGGATGCCTCTGAAGTCCAGGGGGCCCCTGGTAGTGGATTAGTATTTTTCCCTGGTAAGAAGGGACTTTTCAAGCCCATCCCACGTGAAAGGATAAAACTCTTGTCAACACATAAAACACATGGGGAAGGCCCCAGGCCCATCCCATAATTATGTGGTAGACTTTGCGGAGCTCCTGTTGAGGGCCCTACCCTGCCTGGGGAGTGAAGGGTGCATGGGGTGGGGGAAGAGGATTGGGGGTGAGGGTAGGGAGAGGGAGAAGGGATTGACATGTGAAATAAGCTTGTTCCTAATTTGAACTAATAAAAAATTTAAAGACCATGCACCCACAACTTTGCCAAACAACAGATGTACTGACACCAGTAAACAAAATCTTTCTATATTTTAGTGATTGAGAATAGTCTTACACATGATAGTGAAATTTTAGTAGACTTAAATAATGCCCAAATTACAGCACAATGCTTTTAAAGGGGGCTTGATAAAATATGTATCTGCCCTGAAAATAAAAAGTAATGTTACCATCCACGATGCTGTTCAAATCCAAATGTTATGGAAAATTATTTCTAGGTTTGTAAAGATGAAGTATTGTTTCCCTTTAATTCTTGAGATGGTGTGTTATAGTAAGTTCATTCAAAACATGCTTATCAAGAAAAATAAGACAGTATTTAAGGGTAATGTCTTCCACAAGAATTCACAACCCAGCAAATGAACAATGAAGGTTACAGTTAGACTGGGGTAATATTTGCCTAGGCCACCCCTGAGGAGCTTTGATCTGTGAGAATGTGGGGACAAAGTGGGCAATAAGCATGTTAGCATGCTGATGCATTATACAATTTTTGTTTTACCAGGCAACTCATACCCTAACCCTTGGGCATTATCTTTTTTTACTGAAGTACATATTTTCTAAAAATAATAGTTGCCCTTTGGAAATGGGAGGGGTTTCATTGAAGTACATATTAAATAAAAAGTAGATTATCTTAGTTTGAATATCAGAAATAAAACTATAGACATTATGAATTTTACACTGTCTGAAATACATTTATTTGCCTATGATGGTTTGCACAGATTGTATTGAAAAATACATTTTTATCTTGTAAATAGCTTTTATTCTATCATATCTGTATCACTCAAATTGTATTCCAACAGAAATCAAGAAAGTATTTCTTTATGGAAATGAAGAAAATTACTCTGTGAGCAAAAGACAAAGCATCCTTCCTTAAAAAAGAACACTAGATCCCAAGCACATGCAATTTATGACAGCTTCTGACAAACCAGTGGAGACTTTGTTTTGTTCTCAGTAAATGCATTTTAACTGGCATATAAGAGCATTATATTTTTGATAATAATGAAGTGTTCCATAAGATTCTGGAACACATCTGCATTTGTTAGTATCAAAATCATCTTGCACAGATCCATTTCCTAAAATATGTGAGGAAGATTTTCTAGAAAGGCTCATCACACAAAGAAAAACAACCCTTTTCCTCAAAGCTAGGGAAACTACTTTTAAATAAATAAATATATAAGTGACCCTTCACAGGTGAAGGAGATAAAATTTTAAGAATGATGTGTATAAGATAAAATTATTTTGGAAAATGATAGAAAAATACCTTACAAATATAGGAATAAATTTTTCTCACATAAGCACATTTGGGAAATAAGTACTTCATTGTAAGTAAACAATATGATGATTTATGAGTTATAGGATAAATGAATCAAATCTCAAATGTTATATCTATGAGCTGAGGAGATCAGTTGAGATATCCAAAGTGTGTAAATCCTTGAAAATTTTAAGGTGCTCATAAATTTATAAGGTTTTCCTAAACAGACAACCTTCAACTTATCCACTTCCATCTGAAGAAGCTAAGAGCTGTTTCTGGGAAACAAGATTGTTCTTTTTCAATGACTTCAATGTTCATTTCATTTTGAGATCAAAGAACAAAAAATATCCATCCTATTAAATAATGATAATGTTAATAACAACAATTACAAACAATGTGTCTTAATTTGAGAAAAAGGGGAAAATAACTTTTGTTGTGCAGGAATAAAACAAATACCAAAAATTATAAAATTACAATGGTTCAGTAATATGTGTTGACATAGAAACATAGCCTGGCAAACAATTCACACTCATGGAAATGAAGAAATTACAGTTAAGCAGGAATCTGAAGAAAAAATAATATACATAATTCTGTGTAAAAAGATAGTTGGAAATAACCTTCTCAACGGGTTGTCAATGTTCTCCACAAAAGCTGAAGACCACCTTATAAAAACAGCAGTACCAAAATGGGAAGCAAACTAAGAGAGGACAGCATGTGTAAAACTGATGGTGAGATAGAATGTGTGAGGAACAAGGAGAAACAAAGTTGCCAGAGTTCAGAAAGCCAGGCACACACATTAAGAATTGTGCACGTGCAGTTAGGGGAAAGGTTTGAGTGACAGGCAGAGGAGACAGGCAACATGAGGGGCATAGCAACATTCTATGAGTAAGCAATTTTCTGACTCCTGCTGTGGACTTATACTGAAGATAGATAAGAACTGGGATTCTAATGAATGCCAAGTGAGGGTCTGGTGGAGACAGAGGGTTATGTAAAAAGCCATTCATTCATCTTTGACATGTTCACCAGCTGTGTCCAAAGGAGGAATCAAAGATGTAGATCTCTAAAGAAATTAGTAACTCTAAGTTTATGAACCATAAGTGTGTCCACTTAAATCAATGAAAAAAATATGAGAACATATCAGTTGAAATCATTGCACCCTTAATACTGTTAACAGTTGTTTTGCCAGGGAATCATTTTAAACCATGCTCAATTACCTTCCTCTGTGATCAAATACATTCCTTTCTACAAGAGGGAGAAGTCTTTGGCATATAGAGCTTTTCATGGCTTTCAAGCTCAGTTCCTTGTCTGATGTTGATATGCATTGCCCTTAGTTCCCAAATTCTATGTATGTAGTTTCCTAATGTTGGGTTGTTATATTTTGTTAAGTCTTGAGACAGTCTATGTATCCTCTCTTATTCAAAACTCAGTCATTGATCATCTACTCCCATTGATGCTAGTTTTCTGACCTGGCAGGGTCTTACTTCCCTTTAGCCTCAAATAAACACACACATGCTATATTAATTACAAAATTGTTGGCTTATAGCTAGGGCTTCTTATTGGCTAGCTCTGTCATAATTATTAACCCATAAATACTAATCAATGTATTTTCAAGTGGTCTTGGCTTACAGGAAAATACCAGACATGCAACTCCTTTGCCTGCTATATGGCCACTGTGTTCCTCCTCTCTCCCCAGCATTCTCCTTGTCTCTTAGCCCTGCCTAACTTTCTGCCTGGCCAATCAGTGATTTATTTGTCAACCAATAAGAGAAACATATATACTAAGGACAACTCCCATCACCTGAGTGCCTGTATTTCTAAATGTGCTTAGATGCCCAGATTTTTTACTTTTCCTTTTAATTAGGAAATGTACCATCATTGTGTTGACAGTGACATAGCTCTACAGTGCTACCCCTCCAGGAAGAATCCCCTAGAGTTTAGAGACCTCAACTCATTAGGATTTAGTTCTAAAAAGACTTTCAGGACTGCCTAGTTTTTGGAAGCTCCTTGGATATTTTATTGGATGTACATTAACAAGGCTGAAGCATGAATCTAAGAGAATGGTGCAGAGAAAAATATGAAATACAAGGGTAGGAATGGAGAAGGGGGAGAAGAGAGATGGATGTGCTTTTATTATCTGTATGGAATCTCCAATGGAAATGTGTAACTAATTACCTTAGAATTAACAATGTATACTCTTTGGTAGAATTTCAAGATACATCTCAAGAAATTACTGCCCTCTACCCCCATTCTTTCTCTGTTGTAATAAGTAAGCTGAGCAAGGTAGGTTGCAGATTCCCTGGATAGGAGTATAATCTGATAGTGTGAAACAAGGAGCCTCTAGGGTGGTAGAAGGTGTTTTGTATGTGTTTATTCCCAGAAAATGGGTTTCTGGCAATATTCCTAGAAAATTATAGGTTTATAACTAGTGAAAGCTGCTGTAATACTCAGAAAATATTTTACAACTCCTAAAAATGTCCTCATGACTTTTAGAACATAAAAGTAGGTATACAGGCCTCTTTAATCCCCTTTGTTGAGTTTCCTGGCTGTACAGTATCATTATGCCAGGAGACTATGTCACTGAATTGTGCCCCAGCTCAAAGGCTGAGCATGTAGTAAGATTATTCTGGCCTAACTTACTTCTCTTGTCTCCCTGTGTTTGTTTTATATTATAATAAGTGATCAAGCCTTCAGGTAAATTATTGAGCGAAATCTGAGTTGTCTTGAGGTTGCATGTGCTCCTGGTATATAAGTACATTTAAAACCATAGACTTAAGATGCTCTGAAGACAAAGGACTGGGATATTGATTTTCCCCAAGAAGACACAGGTGCCTAATGAGAGGATGACCATGCTGTGTGGTCACCAACTTGTCTCCTCTCTAGAGACATGGCTAATGCAAGCAGCCCATAGCTAATGTCACAAGAACATCACAGCTGGAAAAGCTGCTGTTGCTCCTTTGCCTGCATAGAAGTTGCTGGTTTTTAAAGTTTTATTCTATTCAAAGGGAGGAACCTAACTAAAATACTTAGGCAAAGTTGTTGTGGAAGTGCCAGCCTGTGGCCCTTGTAGCAGTCAGAAGCACTAATCTACATGTGCAGGACTATTGGAAGTGAAGGGCTTCTTCCTCTCAGTGCTTCTTAGCTGACATTACAGAGCTTTTCAAAGTCTAGGGATCCCACATCATTCTTGAGGATGCTGATTTTGATTTAAATAGCAGCTTTACCTACTTCCTGATAGGTAGATACACACTTTTTTGTATTATTAATCTGCTTCATTCACAGTTGAATCATCTTGCCAACTTCACTTTTTATGATTTTTTAAATTTATTTTTTAAATTAGACACAAGCTTGCTTCACATATCAATCCCAGCTCCCTAACCCTCCCCTCCTCCCCTGGCCCAACCAACACTCACAAGCACTCATCCCACTGCCCTGTGCTCCACAGGGAGGGTGAGGCTCTAAATGGGGGATCTCCAGAGTCTGTCAAGTCATCCCAGGCAGGGCAAAAACCCTCACCCACGTGTCCAGACTGAGAGCGCATCCCTCCATGTGGAATGGGATCCCAAAGTCCATTTGTGTGCCAGGGATAAATACCGGTCTATTACTGAGGAACCATAGATTGTCAAGGCCTCCTCACTGACACCCACATTCAATATGTCTAGATAAGTCCCATATTGTCCTCTCAGCCATCAGACTGGGGTCCCAGAGCTCCTCCTTGTTCAGGTCAGCTGTTTCTGTGGATTTCACCAGCCTGGTAGTGAACCCATTGCTCATCATTCTTCTGTCTCTTGAAATGGGTTCCAGGAGCTCAGTTCAATGTTTAGCTGTGGGTGTCTGCCTCTGCTTACATTAACCACTGGATGGAGGATGTAAGATGGTATATAAGGTAGTCATCAATCTCATTATCGAGGAAGGGTATCTAAGGTAGCCATTCCACTATTGCTTAGATTGCCAGTTGGTGTCATCCTTGTAGATCTCTGGAAATCTCCCTAGTGCCAGATTTCTCTTTAAACCTATAATGGCTCCCTCAAATATGATATCTCTTATCTTGCGCTCCTCTATCCTTCCCCTGACTCAACCTTCCTGCTCCCCCATGTCCTCCTCTCCCTTCCTCTTCTCCCACTCTCTTACTCCCATCTCCCTCACTCTCCCCCCCATGCTCCCAATTTTCTCAGGAGTTCCTGTAAGATTTCCCTTCCCCCAGGTACCATGCATGTCTCTTTTAAGGTCCTCCCTGTCTCCCATACTCTCTGGAAGTAGGATTTTAAGCTTGCAATCCCCTGTTTCATGTCCAAAATCCGTATATGATTGAGCACAAATCATGTTTGTCATTTTGTGATTGGGTTACATCACGAAAATTTTAAGATTCCATTTTTTTTTCTGCTAAGTAGTACTCCATTATATAAATGTACCACATTTTCAACATTGGGCATCTAGTTTGCTTCCAGGTTCTGACTATTACAAATAATGCTGCTATGAACATAGTTTAACAGATGTTCTTATTGTATGAATGTACATCTTTTGGGTATGTGCCTAGGAGTGGAATTGTTGGGTCTTGTGTAGACTGATTTCTTTTTTCCTTAGGAATCTCCATACTGATTTCCAAAGTGGCTTTACAAGTTGGCACTCCCATCAGCAGTGGAGAAGTGTTCCCCTTTTCCATAACCTTTCCAGCACAAACTGCTACTGGTGTTTCTCATTTTAGCAATTCTGACTAAAGTGAGATGGGATCTCAGAGTTGTTTTGATTTGCATTTCCTTGATGGCTAAGGATGCTGAACACTTTCTTATGTGTGTTTCACCCATTTTATATTCCTCTATTGAGAATTTTCTATATACTTCTGTACCCCACTTTTTAATTGGACTATTTGGTGTTTTGGGGGTTAACTTCTTGAGTTCTTTGTAGATTTTGGAAATCTACATCTCTGTCAGATGTAGGGTTAGTTAATATCTTTTTCCATTCTGTGGGCTGCCATTTGTCTTGCTGACTGTGTACTTTGCCTTACAGAAGATTTTCAGTTTCAAGAGGTCTCATTTATTAATTGTCCATCTCAGTGTCTGTGCTACTGGTGTTATGTTCAAGACATGGACTCCTATACAAATTCATTCAAGGGTACTTCCAAATTGCTATTCTAAGAGGTTCACTGGTGGCTGGATTTATGTTGAGGTCTTGGATCCATTTGGACTTAAGTTTTGTGCATGGTGATAGATATGGATCTATCAGCAATCTTCTACATGCCAGCATCCAGTTATGCCAGAAGCATTTGTTGATGATGCTTTCTGTTTTCCATTGTATAGTTTTAGATTCTTTGTCAAAGATCAGGTGTTCATAGGTGTGTGGGTTAACATTAGTGTCTTAAATTTGATTTCATTGGTCTATAACTCTGGTTTTGTGCCAATATCAAGCTGTTTTCATTAGTATACTTCTACGGTCAAGGATGATGATGCCTACATAAGGTCCTTTATTGTACATGTTTTTTTTGTTGTTGTTGTTATGCTGGGTCTTTTGTTTTTCCATCTAAAGTTGAGATTTTTCATTTCAAGGTCTGTGAAGAATTGTGTCAGTATTTTGATGGGGATTGTGTTGAATCTGTAGATTGCTTTTGGCAAGATTGCCATTTTTACTGTGTTGATTTTACCTATCCAAAAACATCGGAGATCTTTCCATTTTCTGGTATTTTCTTTAATTTCTTTTTTTAATGATTCAAAGTTCTTGTCATACAGATCTTTCACCTGTTTGGTTAGAGTTGCCCCAAGATATTTTATATTGTTTGTGGCAACTGTAAAGTGTTATGTTTCTCTGATTTCTTTCTCCATGAATGAATCACCTGTATATGGTAGGTCTACAGATTATTTTTGAGTTAATCTTGTATCCTGCCACTTTGCTTAAGGTGTTTTTCAGCTGTAGGAGATCCCTGTTAGTCTTTTTCAGGTAACTTATTTAGATTATCATATCATCTGCAAACAGTGCAAGTTTGACTTCTTCCTTTCCAATTTGTATTCCTTTGATTTCCTTTTGTTGTCGTATTGCTCTAGCAAGAACATCAAGTAAAATATTGAAGAAGTATGGAGAGATTAGACAACCTTGTTCATAATTTTAGAGGAAATGCCTTAAGTTTCTCTCCATTTAATTTGATGTTTGCTGTATATTGCTTTCATTATGTTTAGGTATGTTCCTGTTATCCCCGTCTATCCAAGATGTTCAGTTTGCCAGTATTTTATTGAGTATTTTTGCATCTATGTTCATTAGGGATATTGTTCTGTAGCTCTATATCTTAGTTGAGTCATTGTGTGGTTTGAGCACCAAGGTAATTGTAGCCTCATAAAAGGTTTTGATAATGATCCTTCTGTTTCTATTGTGTGGAACAATTTCAAGAGTTTTGGTATTAGCTCTTCTTTGAATTTTTGGTAGAATTCCATGCTGAAGCCATCTGGCCCTGTGCTTTTTTTGGTTGGGAGACTTTTTATGACTGCTTCTAGTTTCTTATGGGTTATGGGTCTATCTAAATTTTTTATCTCCTTTATTTAAATTTCGTAAGTGATATCTATCCAGAAAATTGTTCATTTCCTTTAAATTTTCTAAGTTTGTGGAGTACACAGTGATTCTTTGGATTTCCCCATTATCTGTTGTTATGTCCCCATTTTCATTTCTGATTTTGTTAATTTGCATGTTCTCTCTCTACCTTTTGGTTAGTTTGGATAAAGTTTTGTCTATCTTGTTGATTTTCTCAAAGAACCAACTCTTTGTTTCATTGATTCTTTGTAATGTTTTTTTTTTTTTGTTTCTACTTTATGGATTTTAGCTCTCAATTTGATTATTTCCTGGCATCTACTCCTACCTACTGACTGAGTTTACTTATTTTTGTTCTAGAACTTGCAGGTGTTCTGTTAATTCTCTGGTGTGGCTATTCTCCAGTTTCTTCATGTGGGCACATAGTGCAATGAACTTTCCTCTTAGAATTGCTTTCAGTGTCTCATAGGTTTGGGTTTGTTGTGACTTCATTTTCATTGAATTCTAGTAAGACTTTGGTTTCTCTCTATTTATTCCTTCACCCATGATTGATGTAACTGAGCACTGTACAATTTCCATGAGTTTGTGTGGTTTCTGAAATTTGTGTTGTTGAATTCTAATTTTAAGCCAATGGGTTTTGATAAATGCAGGTGATTATTCCAATTTTTTGTATCTGTTGAGGTTTGGTTTATTGCCCAGTATGTGGTCAATTTTAGGAGTGTCATGTGGTGTTGAGCAGAAGGTATATTATTTTCTGTTTAAATGGAATATTCTATAGATGTCTGTTAAACACAAATGGGTCATAACTGCTGTTAGTTCCTTTCATTTTGTTCATTTTCTGTCTGTTAGTCTGTCCAGCGGGGATAGTGGGGTGTTGAAGTTGCCCAGTATAAGTGTATGGGGTTTAATGTGTCATTTCAGTTTTAGTAAAGTTTATTTTATGAATGTGGGTGCCTTTGTATTAGGGACATAGATGTTCAGAATTTCAATTTCATCCTGATGGATTTTTCCTGTGATGAATATGAAATGAACTTCTTCATCTCTTTTGATAATTTATCTTTGTAGTCTAATTTGTTAGATATTAGAATAGCTACACATACTTACATCCTAGGTCCATTTGATTGGAAAATCTTTTCCCAACCCTTGATTCAGAGGTAATGTCTTTGAAGGTGATGTGTGTTTCTTGTATGCAGCAGAAGGATTCTGAGGAATTGAGGACAAGGTAGAAGAAATATATACCTCAGTCAAAACCATCTAGTGACAAAACATCCAAGAAAACCTAGAAACTATTAAAACTATTAATAGTATAGTTAATGAAGGTCAAAGGTACAGAAAATATTTAAAACAAAATTATAGAAGAAAATTTCCCCAACCTAAAGAAGGAGGTACTTATCAAGATTCAAAAGCTATACATAGTACCAAATAGAAAGGATCAGAAAATAAATGCACCACAACATATAATAATCAAAACACTAAATGAATAAAATGAAATACAGATATTAAAAGCCCTAATAAAAAGGACAAAGCCACATATAAAGTCAGGTCCATTAGAGTAACACTATATTTTTCAATAGAATCTCTGAAAGCCAGAAGAGCATGGTTAGATGTCTAGATTGGAGCATTTAGGAAACATTGGACATCAGCTTTGACTATGATAACTAGCAAAACTATCCATCACAATCAAGAAATAAAGAAAATACTCCATGATAAAGCCACTTTTAAGCAAATTTAATCTACCAATTCATCTCTACAGAAGGCTGACTCATGTCTGAAGAGATTAACCACAAATAAAATAACACAAGGAGTAAATAAACTCAGACAAGAAGTAAAAAGACAGAAAAGAAACCAACTCTATAACAAATAAACAAAAAAACAACAAACAACAAAAAAACACAGGAAACAATGCAGTTTAGCAGATTGGGTGAGAAAACAGAATCTGTTTTTCTGTTGAATTCCAGAAATGTACTTCACCATCAAAGATAGACCTTACCTTATGGTACAACAAGGATGGAAAAGGGTATTCTAAACAAATAGCCCCAAAAGCAAGCAAGTGTAGCCAAATTAATATCAGACAGAATAGACTTTAAATCAAAATTACAAGTGACAAGGACAGAATATATATATATATATATATATATATATATAATATATATAAAAGAAAATGCACCAAGAGGACACAGAAACTCTGAGCATTTATGAACAAACACAAAGGCACCCAAGTTCATAAAAGAAACACTACTACAGCTAAATCTGACCAGGGAAGCAAGTGGGCTAAGTGCAGATATTCACCTCCCCCTAGATTCCTACGGTTTCCAATTCACAGTCACATTCCCAGCACTACAGCAGACTACCTAATGCATCCTTTCTTCATTCCCCATTTCTAGTGGATTATACAGATCTTTCTTGGTTTTTGTTTTGTTTTGTTTTTATTTTTATTTAATTTACAAACAGTCTGATTTTACATATCAATCCCAGTTCCCTCTCCCTCCCATCCTCCCATGCCCCCCAACTCCTACCCATTCCACTCTCCATCTACTCCATAGGGAGCGTGAGGCCTTCCATGGAGGACCAATAATGTCTGTCACATCATTCGGGGCAGGGCCAAACCCTCCCCAGTGTATCTAGGCTAAGAGAGTATCCCTACATGGGATAATGGGCTCACGGAGTCCATTCGTGCACTAGGAATAATACTGGTTGCACCGCAAGAGCCCCATAGACTGCCCAGGACAACTAACTGTCACCTATATTCACAGGGCCTGTTTTGGTTCTTTGCTGGTTACCCAGCTGTCTGGCTAGGGTTCATGCATTCCCACTTGCTCAGTTCAGCTGTTTAGAGGAGAGCAAGAAAAGGGATACCTTAATAGAGGGAGACACTTTAGGGTTAAAGAGAAATCTGGCACTAGGTAAATGTCCAGAAATCCACAGGAATGACCCCAACTAAGAATCTAAGCAATAGTGGAGAGGCTACCTTAAATTTATTTCCTCTCTATGAAATTGATTACTACCTGAAATGTCATCTTAGAGCCTTGATCCAGTAACTGATGGGAACACAAGCAGAGATTCACGGCTTAACAGAATTCCTAGAGTCTAGTTGTACAGAAGAAGGAATGATGAGCAAAGGAGTCAAGATCATGCTGGGGAAACCAAAAGAAACAGGTCTTTTTGTAACTGCTCTTCCAAAATGGTTTATCACAGCCCATAACTGAAGTAGGAATTCTCTGAAAACTCACAGACTATTTCAGCCTTGGAAACAAGTAGGATTTCTGCATATCTTCACTTCTCCCTCCATTCTTTCAAGTCTAATACCTTAGTCTCCTCATCAGCTCTGTAGAAGAACACCGGATATAGCCTTTCCTCAATTTCTGCTCACATTCATAGATGACTAAGCAGATCCTGGTGGGAAAAACCTGCTTTCCTCCATTCCTGTTTGTGTTCTCACCCACCTCGTAGCCCATTCCTATTACTAAGTGTCACCTCCCAATATCTAGAAACACATTTTATCTAGAATAGACAAAGACCACACCTATTTGGATCCCAGAAGAATTTCCTACCAAGCAACACACAGCCACAATACTGTCCTAAGAACCAAAGGGGCAACAGAAACCAAGGAACAAAAAACCCACCCAACAAAAACAAGACCTAAGATTGCCATCTTACCAAATCTAAATCACTATAGGACAGAGCAAAACATAATTAGTAACAATCAGGACAAAATGGATACACTAATGCCCAGTGATCCTACCACAGCAGGTCCTGAGTATTATACTATAGCTGATACAGGAAAAAAAGAAACACCTTAAAATAGCCTTTAAGGATATTGGAAATGCCATTAAAAGGGAACTGCATAAATCCCATAATGAAATACAGGAAAACATGAATGAACAATGAAAGAAATGGATAAAACAGTTTAAGACCTAAACACAGAAATAGAATCAAACGGAAAAATACAAATTGAGGAAAATATGGAAGTGAAAAAGTTAGGAAATTGAACAGGAGCTCAGATATTAGCCTCACAAATAGATTATAAGAGATGTAATCAAGAATCTCAGGCATGGAAGACAACACAGAATAAACTTAGGTCAAAGAAAAAATTTGAATCTACAAATATCGTGACACAAAATATCAAGGAAATCCAGGAAAACATAATCGGAATAGAGGAAGGAAAAGAAGGCCAAGTTAAAGGCACAAAAATATTTTCAACAAAATCACAGAAGGAAAATTTCCTAACCTAGAGAAGATGCCTATCAAAGCACAATCAGCACATAGAAGACCATGTGTAAAACAAACAAAGAATATTAAAACTGCAAGGAAAATCTACCAAACAGCACATAAATGCAGATCTATTAGAATAACAGATGATTTCTCAATGCAGAGTATATATGCCCAAAGGGCTTGGATAGATGGTCTGCATTCACTAATATACTGCAGATGCCAGCCCAGGATAGTAAATCTGCCAAACTTTCAATCCTAATAGATGAGGAAAATAAGATAATTCATGATAAAAACCAAATTTAAGCAAAATATGAAAAGGCAGACTTACAGTTATTGAAGGAAAACTCAAAGAGAATTAGTCAAACCTGAGAAAATGCAAAGGATAAATAATCCTAGATCAGAAAATCAAACCAGGACACACAATCAGAGAGAGAGAGAGAGAGAGAGAGAGAGAGAGAGAGAGAGAGAGAGAGATCACCACTACCACAGCAATAACAAAATAACAGGGATCAACAAATACTGCTTATTGATATTTTTCAAAAGCAATGGTCTGAATTCTACAACACATAGACATGGATTAACAGAGTAGATGACAAAAGATCTGCTAAGATCTAAGAAACAGACATTAACATCAAGAATAGACATCACCTCAGGGTAAAAAGATTTTCCAAACAAACGGACCCAAGAAGCAAGGTGTTGTAGCCATCTTAATATCTGACAAAGTACATTTGAACCAAACTAATCAGGAGAAATAGTAAAAGACACTGTATGCATCAAAGTAAATATCCACAAAGAGTAGACTGCAATCCTTAACATCGATGCTCAAAGCAAAAGGGCAGGCATGTGTGTAAAAGAAACACCACAACAGCTTAAATCATATACCAATTCTCAAACACTGATAGCAGGAGAGTTCAATACCCTACTCCCACCAATGGACAGATCATTCAGACAAAATTTAAACTGGAAAACACTAGAGCTAACTGATATTAAAAACCATATGAACATAACAGTCAATTGTAGACCAATCCACTTTAACAGAAAAGAATATACCTTCTTCTTCTCAGGGTCCTGAGAAGACTTTCTCCAAAACTGACCACATACTTGGACACAAAGCAAGTCTCAATAGTTACAAGAAAATTTAAACAATACCCTCCATCCTATCAGACCACTGCATATTAAAGCAAGATATCAACCATGGAAACAATAGAATCTTAACAAATGTATGGAATCAAAGCAACTCTCTACTAGATGAAAATGGAAGAAGACACAAATTAAAAAAGAAATTAAAAAATTTCTAGAATTGGATGAAAACAAAAACACAAAATATCCAAACTCACAGTAAACAACATTGAATATAAACCCTTTTCTCAGGGCTCTTGAATCCCCGAGGAAGAGGAAGCAGCACCATGTCTTTTATGTTTATATTCTGACGTCCAACTTAGATTTTTTATGGGAATTCTGAGAGGGTGAAAGAAGTACATTTCTATTTATTTTCTCAATCAATTCCAATGCAATAGCTTTAAAATTTTTTATATTATATTACAATCTCTTAGAAGCCTCTTTTCTTTATAAGACACATTTGGAATGAATCTTAAAGGAAAGAAAAATGGGGGTGAACTAGGAAGAGTAGAGGGAGAGGAAACAACCATAATCAAGATGTATTATGTGAGAAAAAATCTACTTTCAATTAAAAAATATAGAAAGGTTAAACATCTCCTAACATAGCTTCAAATTATGGTTCAAAAACAATTCTCATGAATTAAATTTTTAAAGCCAAAGCAATCTACAATTAATAATGTTCAAAGCTTCTTGGGTCATTAAATTTTGTTTATCTTATGAAAATTAAAATATGTGCATGTTCCTTTACAGGAATGTCTTCTAAGAATATCATTATGAAGGTGAACACTTACATATAAAATATATAATTAGTAAAAAATAAATACACTCTAAATGTACAACAATAAGGGTTTGAGTAAGGAAATTATAGGATGCAAAAAAGGATGAGATGCTATTCAGTTATTAAAATAATTCTGCAGAAAAATATGTAATGCTGAGTAGAAAGGGAAAGATATAATACAATTCTCTGAAAATTGCATATGTACACAGAGATAATATAAATATAATACATATAAAAATTACCAAATGGCTAACATAGTAATAGCAGCTGTAACTACTTGGATAATATTTTTTCTATTGAGTATTTTGTTTGTTATGTCCTTATCCCTGGATTGTACATGAATATTTTTCTAGTCAAAGGACATGCATTATGTAATACAGTGATATGAACCCCTCTGAGTTACTAGATATATTATTTACATATTCTGTTAATGATTGGCTCACAGGCCAAAATCAAGTCTTCTAGGCATGTTTGTTCTTACTGTGTCCTACTCATTCACCCAACCAGACACGCTGTCCCCAGAGTGGACACATTGTATGTGAGCAGCTATGTCTCAAGTCCTCTTTATGGAATCAGTTCCTAGAACAAATTCCCATCAGGTCTTGTAGCTAACAGCTCCCTAGACCTTCCTCGGTAGAGTCAATGATCAGCCAATCTCCCAGAGGGCTCTTGCTACATTTCTCTCCTGAGCCACAAGAATCCCCAAGACAATGGGTCATCATGATTTCTGTAAAAATTCAGCTAAGCCAAGAACTCAACATGATCAGAACAATTTGTTGGAGATGTGGTGCACAGGGCTGCCTGTGGTAGTTGCTGTTACTCTGTCTAGGCCTAACAACAGTTTCATAGATCAAGAGACTAACCAGAGTATCTGAGTTCAGCTTGGGATAGTTTTCACAAACAAATGAGAGTCCCATGGACATAATAAAAGTTAAGCAGACAAGGGGAAAGTGACTCCACCTCTATTCCCTGTGCACATGGCTCTGGCCAGCATAACACTTCTCTGGATTTCTGACAGGAGTGATGACAGAGAAAGTTGGGAGGGTAAATTCTGATGGGGGAGGTGCTTCTGTGTATATGTTTGTCTTATTGGTTGATAAATAAAGCACTGTTGACCAATAGGGAAGCAAGTTAAGTGGGACTATGAGAGAAGAAGGATTCTAGGAAATGTAGTAAAGAGTACGGTCGCCATGTGCTCCCGTGAAGACAGGATGTATGCCTCTGGTGTCCTCAATAAGATAAGTATAAAATATATAGCTTAATGGTTATGGTTGATACTTAAGACAGAGCTAGCAAATACGAAATCCTAGTCATTGGCCGGCAGCATTGTAACTGATATAAGATTATGTGTGTTATTTGGAGGCCCTAACATGGTGGCAGAACTCAGGCAGCTTGTGGAGTTACCATTACAGAATTCTATTCCAGAAACCACTGTTATTTTAGCCTCAAAGTGCCTTTTCAACTACCAGCTGTTAACTGATCAAGTAGCCGTAACCTAGTTAGTACATGTAAGTAGGTGATGGCTTCTCCCTGGAGAAGCAATTAGAGGCAAATGGAACATAGATGCATTGTAAGAAAAGGATTTCATGAAGCAGGTATTGTTAATGCATTCTAGGGGCAGCTGAAGGGATCTTGGTTGTAGGGCACAGGAAAGCAGAAAGAGGAAGGTATAGCAGGTAAACAGATTCAGAAGCAGTCTTGCCATTTTGTCTCATGCCAGCCTTAGCTTGAGGTTTCTGCCTATCCTCACTCAGTGCTTGTCTTGGTAGCATGTCATGGGTGTTAGAATTCTTATTTGACTAGCAAATGGACAAGGACCAGGCTGGTATCACTCTGCTAACATCCACCAAATCTTTTGTCATTAGAGTGACAATTAGTATAATCTGGGTTATTTGGAATTATTATTTAATATCAATTTTATATAATTTTATCATTCTGAAGGGTAGCTTCACTTTTTACAAGTTTAGATAGGATGTTTTGTTTGGATGTCCTTTATAATTACAAAAAATTTAACTGTCTGATTTGTAACTCTCCTGGAAGACCTCTATTGTAAGGAGTTAAACATGAAAACAGTTGGCATGATTGATAACCAAAAATCATCGAACATTAGTAGGTGCCAGTGTGCAAACAGACTTGTCCTAAAGTGTTTCCAATTATAGATGTCATATTTTTACTTGACGGGGAAATTAAGGATGGATACTAGACCACAGTGTTTTGGTGATGAAGAACTAACATCACTTACAGATAAGGATCCAGTTATTAATTGCATTTTATGGTTTTCCTGTAAGAAGTCTCAGGGATCTTAGAGAGCTCTGGAAATTTTCAGGAGGATCTAAAGGCATATCTTCTGACCCGCATTCTGGGGGAATCATTTTGTCCTACATGGTTGGCTTCTGATTCTTCCACAAGCTTCACATCTTCATTATGATAAGATGCTTTGAAAGTTCAAGTTATAAGAATCTTGAGTCAAGCCAGGCGTTAGTGGCACACGCCTTTAATCCCAGCACTCGTGAGGCAGAGGCAGGTGGATCTCTGTGAGTTCGAGGCCAGCCTGGTCTCCAAACAGAGCGAGTGCCAGGATAGGCTCCAAAGCTACACAGAGAAACTCTGTCTCCAAAAAACCAAAAAAAAAAAAAAAAGAATCTTTAGTCAAGACAGTGATTACTCTCTTGTGACTTATGACTCATGTTGTACACACTGTGGTTTCTGAGAGAACTTCTTAGGGGATAAGTCACATGAGTGATATAAAGTAATTTGCAAACACTATCCTTTTCTTGGATTCTGCCTCCTTTTCTATCCCCCACCTTCTTCCTCTCTAGACCTTTTTCTATATTCATTACCTATGCATGCATGAAGACACACACATATATGTAAAATAAATATAATCTATATTCTACATAGAAACAAAATTGCATATTTGTCTTTATGGGTTTGACTAATTTTGCTTAACATAATAATCTCTAGGTTGTTAATTTTCATGAAAATGTCAATTTATTTTCCTCATTTAGGAAAAGTGAAGCAGTTTAATTTGTGACCTTGCAAAGCCAGACACCACCAATATAGAAAAAAAAAATTGTGGGGTATGCAACAGGAGAACATCTATTGTTTATTGTAGCCTTGAACATAGGTCCTTATATTCATCTTGCCTTTCTCACTGGATGAGTCATGAGGAAGCTTTAAATTTCTACTTTAAAGTTTTACTGATTCTTTGAAAATTTTAGACATATGTATCTTGATCACATCAACAACTCATTTTCTTCCTCCAACTCTTTACCCTAGACCACACAACACATCTCCCTCCCATCTTATGGCCTGATTTTATGATTTTCTATTTATGCATTTACATGTTAACCCACTCAATCCACTAAACAATGCACATGCATCCATAGGGGTATAGTCATCAGTATGGCAGCATGGGCAGGTTCCATTAAGGATGGTCTTCCACATACAGGCTTCCACCTTCTTGGTATATCTGTTCCACATGATAATATGAATCCCTATGTGCTATGGAACATTATTTTTTAAACAATGCCACAATCTTATTTAGGAAAGACCCACTATCATAATTTCATTTTTTTCTGAAAGACCCTACCTCCTATTGCTATTATATTGGGATTTAGGGTTTTAATATTCAATACATTAGAAAGTCATAGTTGGAATGCATTTCAAGTTCAAACTTTATTTTGGAATTTTTCCATCTTAAGGCACAGACATTGCTTATCCTCTGGAAATAATTTAAGCTCACCTAAGTAGATATAACATTTACAAAGTCATTCCTGGGTTAGACTGGGACAATTTGAAGTAGAATATGTTTTTAGCTGTGAAATAATTCCCTCCAAAATAACAACCACAAAAGACTGCCATGGAACATTTTGTCAGACTTATTAAGTTACCTAGACAGAAGAAGAGACCAGTCTTAAAATATTATTTTTGGCTTCTGACATGTCATAGGAAAATATACAGATATTGGAAATTATTTTTCCAAAGTACTTAGAACTTTTACTTAAAATTGTATTTATAGTTTTTACATCTCATGAAACTTACAATGTAACTTAGGTCTCTTTGTTCAAGTCAAACTTGAGTTACTCGATGAGAAATCTCTTCTAATATTCAGCTTTTCCAATGGATTTATGGGTGTGATGTTTTAGGTAGTTTGGGCTTGATACGCATCATTAAGCAAATAAACTAAGGCAGGAGGATAAAAGTTAGTGCTCATTAATTTTTATTAAATCTATGATTTAAAAGAGTCTCCTTATGGTACACAGATAGTATATTTATAAGAAAATTTAAAGCAATGCTATGAAAGCATGGGGAAGTAGCTCCATAGGAGAGGGCTTATCTATTCAGCATTTGCAAGTACCAAGATTAAATCCTCCTACTGCAAGGAAACAAATACAGAAAACAGACTCTGAATATTTGTGTCTATGTTTATTTAGTAAATACAGGCAAAATAGGGGAGGATTGAAATAAAGGAAAGCAGCAGCCTATGAGATGTGATATCACCCCAGCTTTTCATCTTAATAAAAATATTATGTATTAATAGTAAAATTGTTCTTGCTGAGAAGCCATGATTCCTGACTGTTATTTATAAACTATTGTTCTTTTGGTGGTACTTGAGGCCCACCGAGTTTGCTTTTTGAAGAATTTGCTAAATAGAGTCTCCATGGAAATTTTTTAAAGTCAAGGAACAATGTGGATGGTTCACCTGGCTTATGCCTGTCTATTGCCCTCACTTCCACATGCACAAAATGCAGTGATTTTCAAATCTTTCCTTCAATTATGAGGCAAGTTTAAACAGGGAAGCTACATGTTTAGAATGACAAAGCCAACGTTAGTATAAGCTTGTCTCCTTGGTTAAATGGTAGGCAGGTTGTCATGATAAAATGGAACATTCCACTCTATCTTTTTCAGTTAGTAAGAATATCAGCCTCTGAAATATTTTTGTCCTTTCTGGTCACAGTGTTATATGATCAGTAATTGTTTCACCAAGTACATTTACTTAACATTCATGACTAAAATAAAAATGAATCATTACACGTGAATTTTTCCTACCATATAAGTCACCTTTAATATTTAAAATATTTTAGCTGAGGTGAACCTTGCCTTCAGATCCAACGATGAATAGATAGAAAAAAACATCAAGCCAGCAGGGCAGAATCACACATATCTCTTCAGTTTCACCAATTCTTGCAAGTATCTAAAGAGCTTCCCAATAATGAGCCTCTGCTTCTTCATGTGAGGGGTGAAAAACTGTGAAATATAATGTATGAGCTGAAAATCCCAATAGAAACATAATAAGCATTGTTTTCCATAAAAAGGCAGTATCTCTCAAGGTCATTCCATTGTCAGCTTCCAGTTCCCTGAACAGGACAAGCCATTACAAAAATCACCAGAATCACAGCTTTTTTTTTTCACTATGGCCAAGTATCATAAATAGAATCATATTTTTTACCAATTTTCTGATCAAGATAACTTAAAAAATAGGAAGAATCAGAAAATATATGTTCTGTAATTTTCTTCACACTATTTTGGTATAAAACAATATGCTAGCTTTAGACTAGGGTGATCTATAAACTCTAAAATAAGGAAATTGTAATTTACTCTGCAAAAGTTGAATCTCCACCCAACAGAAAATATTGATTGCATCTTTAAAAGAGCCAATAAAATAATCATTTGATAAATGCAAATCTAACCTAATATAGAACTTTCCTGAACTTTGGGGCTCTAAAATCAAATGGTTATCATGTCATTCTTCATATAACTTTAATGATGTCTCTCAAGATTTTGAAAACTTGAATTTTGCCACATTATTTATATCCATTCATAAACATTAGCAAATTGTTCAGTTAAAAATATTTTCCAAAGATGTTAGATGTTAATAAGCTACCATCTGCAAGACAACTGCAATTTACTTCTAAATCTATTCTTTGACAATGACTATATTGCTCTGGCTAAAATGGATCATCTTTATGGAATAATATATAATATATATATATAATATATATATATATATATTTCTAATGTTCTAGATGAAAAAAATTGATATGGGTTTTCTTATCCATTTCTTGAGTGGGGGCCGTTTACAATGGTGGGTAGATAATGAGGACTTCCTACTAAGCATCACAGAATAGTAGAGAGAAACTAGAAAAAGCCGAGCAGGTTCTATTAACAAATACAACTTATAAACAGCTCATTTATCAATGAATAGATTAATTCGTTCATTTGCATTCTTGGCGCCCCTTCTACCTCTAATGGCTCTCAGATGTCCCACCTCTTGATGCCTCAATGTTGTATGACTTTCCCTAGAGAAATATGAAGGAGTATGTACTCACTCAACACAGTCCAGTGATGAAACACCAAACTAAGGATTCCAATAAATTCCAACTTAGTAAAACACTTAATCAATTGTTGTTACTTATAAAAGTAAAGTAAGGGATTAGTTACAGAAGCATGGTGACTGAAAGGCAGCTGCATTATCCAAATACATACCCCAGGCTCATGAATGCTGCATTGTTGGAGACTTCTTCATGGTGTATAGAGAGCTCTCCCTGTTGGAAGTGTTGCAGTGTTGCAGCTCCTCTGTAATTATTATTGCTTAAGTAACCTTAAGGAATGGGGGCGGGGTGGTTCTTGTGACTCTTGTACGTTTCACAAACTTCCTGAGATTTCTAATTTATTTTACTTTAAGACCCTTGTAAATGTCATTACTTGCTCAATCTTAATCAAATTGTTTCCTATATTGAGTCTTTCAATGGGAAAGAAATTGCTACACAATAGTGTATTTGGTGAAAAAGTTTTAGAATTCTGTTAGAGATAACATTTTAATACTCATATAATCATGTATCTATGGGCATTAAAATATCTTTATGAGACATTAGAAATGTTTTCAGTTCTTTAGTATTTACCTTTTCTATGCTAAAACATATTCTAATTAATGCTAAGAAGATACAAAATGCTTATAATACCTGCAATTAGGGGACTTGTATGTTCACAGAATGGAATATTATTTAACTGGAAATACAATGATGATTAAACATAATGATTAAATACAATGTTAGTTAAACATATAAAAGACTATATTAATACAAAATAATACCGAGATACATTGGCTGGAAATGGTAGAGCTGTGCACAAATTTAAAAAAAAAATCTGTGAAAAGCCAATAGAGACTACATGTTTTCAACTGAGTAATATAATCATGGAAAGATATATAAGAATGTGGTTAACAGGAACTATAAAATAAGAGGTAGATAGCTGGAGTCCCAGGGTGTGAAAACAGCATGTTATTTTCCTTTTGTAGCAATTGATATTTATTTATTATACAGAATATATGGAGTAACATGGAGAACTAATATACTTCTCCAAAAACAGAAACAAATACATTTTCCTATAAAAAAAAGAAAGCTAAAAATGCTTTCTCATTAAAGCATAGTTTTCTTGTCATATACTATGATTTTGCTAAACACAAATCACATTAATCTTTAAACACTTGAATTCAAAGTAGGTAAATGTGTGGGAAAAAAGAATGCAGGAGCCTGCTACCCAGTGTGTTCTTATGAAACAAGAAGATCAATGAGGTCCGGGGTTCAAAGGGAGACATCAGGTCCACTCAGCTCCCTGATCACGACACTGCCTCTCCAAGTCATTTTTTGGGGTTTTCTTTTTCCTTTTTCAGATTTATTTATTTTTTAAAAAGTGTGTGTGTGTGTGTGTGTGTGTGTGTGTGTGTGTGTGTGTGTGTGTGTGTGTGTGTGTGTATGTGTTTCCTTGAATGTATATCTGTATAGTATATGTGCATGCCTTGTGGCCTTAGAGTCCAAAAAGGTGCAACTGGGGTTACAGAGTGTTGTATTTTGAATCTGGGAAAGCTCTTATTTGCTGATCCATCTCTCCTAACCCTTTCATGGGGTTTAAAGTCTTACTATATCCACTGGGATCAATGATTTTGCCCTGAGCTCTTTTATGGCCCCTCCTCCTTTCTTATCAACCAGCCAAGACCACCCACTCTGGAACCTGTTTGGCCCAGTTAGAAGTCCCTACTGAAGTAGTTTTAAAAGTAAGAAACCATTCTTCAGCAAACAAGTAAAAATTGAAGTTTCTTCTTTTTAGTAACTAAAGCTACTATTTCCATGCCCTGCTCATTATTTCCCTGAAGCTAAATAAAATTCCTTGGATGCTCTGTGCTTCTCTCCCCTTTCTCTATTAGAAATGTTTCAAAGCAAAGAATAGTAAGCTGATGTCAAATGCTTGTTTAGCTTCCAGAAGGTACAAGAATTAGTCTCTTTCCACAAAAAATAAAATGAAAACTAGAGAATGACAGTCAACATAACCAATAATGAAATAAGTAGATACTTGGGTTACGTTAATGAAGGTAACAAAAAGGGTACATTAAAAGTTTCAATGACGAGAAAAGTGAAGACATATTTTAAGGGAACTTTTGGGCTCTAAATTTATGCAAAATATGACTTTACTAAAAAAATAAGAACATCTGGGTGGTAAAGCTATGGCAAGTATTTGTTTCCTTCCTGTTTGGCCCTACATAGTTTCTACAATGACAAAAAAATTAAAAATGAAAATTTCTGCAATGGACACAGTAAGAAACAGCAGATGTCAGAGCAAATAGAATAAAGAGTTCATATGCCCTGAGCAATAAATGATCATAACCAAAAGGAAAAGCATTCTCAATGAAGTCTATATTTAAACCATCTCAGAGCCTGGTTTCCTGGGCAAATTTACTCAGCTGGAAAAACAAATGGGAGAAGTCCATGAGAAGCCTGTGAGAGTCACATGAGATAATCAGAGAGGATGTTAAGAGGCACATTAGCCATGAATGAGAGGTCTCTTGAGAAGCACCTAAGTGGCACATGATAGGTCCATGAGAGGCACATGATAGGCCCATGAGAGTTATATAATAGACCATGAGAGGCATGTGATTGGCGGTGAGAGGAACAACAGGGGCCTGTGATTGGCTCATGTAGCATCTTAGGCAAGACCTGAAAACAATGGTAAGCAAATTCCCAACTCAGGCTTTCCTTCCAATTCACTCCCAGAAGCCAAGCCTTGGGTGATGAGAGTGAGTCATGCTTTAACTCCAATGAAACTGTGAAAAGCCTCATTCTTTATACAGGGAAGTATAGAAGTAGACCCTTGGATACACATCATCTATGGTGTTGGTTGCATGAAACACTAATCTCATTTAAGTAGTTAGGAAGAATTTCCCTTTCAAGCAACACACTTCCAGTATGCTTGTGCTTTGAACACCTGAAGGCAATTCCCCTGACCATAATGTTTGGCTCTAGCTAGAGTCAAGGAAGAGCTTTAGGAGATGACTACAAACCTGAAAACATGAAAGCACATAGAAATAATAAGTAAAGTTGGTTAACTAAAGGAAGACTAGAAAGCCATTAAAGTGGTAATCTGGATATTTGCTAATGAGAATTGATATAATGTATTTAGTGAAGAAGCTTTAGAATTATGTTGTATATAACATTCTAATACTTATATAATCATATATATGGTATATATGTGATATAAGATATATATATATAATATTAAAATAACATATTAAAATAACAGCATGAGACAACAATGTCTCTAGTTCCTTATATTTTATCTTTTCTATGCTGAAATATATTTTGATTAATAAAATGATTAAAAGATACAAAAGTAACTCTCCTGTTGCTCTGTAATACAACAGAAGTTCTCTGTCACAGCAAAATCAAAACACATAACAAACAATAACAGTTTAGTCTTTCATTAATTATCCCTCTAGTTTTCCTTTGAAAACTGTACCTCTGGTGCTGCCTGGGACACTGACTCTTGCACTCATCCTAGTTGTTCATGTTCTGTCTTTGAGGCTGAAGGTACTCTAGCCAGCCCAAGCATGGCAAACATGACTCTGGCATGCTTTCCCTCTTTCCCAATTCCCTTGCCTTGCTCAAGATCAGTAGATGACATTCTCTCTCTCTCTCTCTCTCTCTCTCTCTCTCTCTCTCTCTCTCTCTCCCTATCTCTATCTCTCTCTCTCAGATTTTTTGAGACAGGCTTTCGCTGTGATTTTGGAGTCTGTCCTGGAACTAGCTCTTGTAGACCAGTCTGGTCTCAAACTCACAGAGATATGCCTGCCTCTGCCTCCTGAGTGCTGGGAATCAAGGCTTGGGCCACCACCCATCGCTCAGCTAAATAACATTGTTTTTCTTTTTATTTTAATTTAAATTAGAAACAAGCCTGCTTCACATGTCAGTACCAGATCCCTCTCCCTTACCTCCTTTCCTGCCCCAAACCAACCCTAACCCATCCCCACTTCACACCACAGGGCATGAGGCTCTCCATGGGGGATCCCCAAAGCCTATCATATCATCCTGGGCAGATCCTAGGCCCTCCTCCATGTTTCCAGGCTGAGAGTATCCCTCTACATGGAATGGGACTCCAAAGTCCATTCCTATGCCAGGGATAAACACTGATCCACTGCCAGAGGCCCCCATAGATAGCAGAGGCCTCCTCACTAACACCCACATTCAGGGGGTCTGAATCAGTCCCATGCTTGCCTTCCAGCCATCAGTCTGGGGTCCATGAGCTCCCTCTTGTTCAGGTCAGCTGTTTCTGTGGGTTTCTCCCACCTGGTCTTGACCCCTTTGCTCATCACTCATCCCTCTCTGCAACTGGGTTCCAGGAGTTCAATTCAGTGTTTAGCTGTGGGTATCTGCTTCTGCTTCTATCAGCCACTGGATGAAGGCTCTAGGATGGCATATAAGGTTGTCAACAATCTCATTATTGAGGAAGGGCATTTAGGGTAGCCTCTCCACTATTGCTTAGATTGCCAGTTGGTGTCATCCTTGTAGATCTCTGGAAATCTCCCTAGTGCCAGATTTCTCCTCAAACCTATAATGGCTCCCTGTATTTTGTTTTCTGTCATTCTGCTCGCCTTTATTCCCCCCACACACACTCAAACTTCATTCTCCCCCATGTCCTCCTCTCCCCTCCTCTTCTCCCACTCTCTTTCTCTCAGCTCCCTCTCCCCGTGCTCCCAATTCACTCAGGAGATCCTGTCCTATTTGCCTTCTCCAGGGTACCATGCATGTCTCTCTTAGGGTCCTCCCTGTTTCCAAGACTCTCTGGCAGTGGAATTATAGGCTGGCAATCTCCGGCTCCTTGTCTAAAAATCTATATATGAGTGAGTACATACTATGTTTGTCTTTTTGTGATTAGGTTACCTCACTGAGGATGGTTTCTCCTAGTGCCGTCCATTAGCTAGCCATTGAGGTGTATTCCCTTTTTGGCCACTTCCTCCTTTTAAATCAGGCAACCAAGGTCCAGCTGTCAAAGCATTAAAATTCACCTAATTAACATGCCCAATGAAAATTAAACACCTAATGGTAATAGGGGTTTTCTCCTTCTACCTTTATAAACCACCATTTGCCCATGGGCCTCTATAAAGAGGCAGTCCTTTGTTCCTTTGGGACAAATACCCCAGCCCTTTTTATAATGTTCTCCTCTGTTTCTCCCTCTCCTCCTGTCTTTGTTTCTTTCTTTCTGTCCTTTGTCCCTATGGGGCAAATAGATCTCCTTTGTGCCTAGAACTTGGTCTTGGGGGGTGAGGGGTTGGGTCCTATGACAATACCTTTCCTTTTAAAGACAAGAAAGTTAAGTGGACTAGGTCTTAAAGAAGGAGCAGCTATACTCTTTAGTAATGAAAATGCAGACATTTAAAAAAAATCTTTTCTTAAGATGCATAGTAAACAGTCTTTTTTATGTTTGACATGATTTAGCTCTATATAATTTGATGTTTTTGCTCTAAATAGTAAGAAATCATTCTCAACTAATTTCATACTTCAAATTATAATGATGTCAAATTTCAAAAGATTCTTTCCATGATTTCATCTGGCTTTCAGGTAAAAATAGATTATGCAAAAAAAATCTTAAAACTATATCAGACATTCATTTACATGTCATGAATGAGAACACAAATTTGTGAAAAATCAAATTACATTCCCTGGGGAATAATGAGATAGTGATACTAAAATGATTAAAAGCATTTCAATACTCAGTAATTTCTGCTCTCAGCTATGTTTCAACATGTGAAAATTAAAAATACATGTAAACACCATACAAATTTATAAGTAATATAAAATTAAGACCTAGTATAACATTGATGTCTACTTCATAATTAAAATGCATCAATTTTGCCATCCTTATTATGGAAATTTACTTTCTCTTCTATATTTATATAAATTCTCAGGCTTTCAGGACAGCTAAACTTCTTTTTTTTTTTTACACCGGCTTATTATTTATGATTTCCAATTAACTACTTAGATTTTATGACTCTCTTCTACCCACAGAATTAGCTGTGCCTTTTTAGGTTCAAGAAATTTTATTGTCTTATGACATATTATACTTACTTGTATTCTACTAAGTCCTTTAAAAATAGTTTTCTTAACACCCCTTCCAGCTTTTTAAAACTATAGAATTTTGGTCTCAAAATGTATATGCTCTGCATTTGTAGACGATGACACACTGTGGATATCACAGATATAGTCACTAGAAAATGATTGACACAATTATGCAAGTTAATACTCTACCAAATATATATATATATATATATACATATATATATATATATATATATTAGTTTTAGGTTTATTTAAATGATAATTTCTTGAATTCATTCATTTTATTCAGTTGGCATGTTGAGTTAATATTAATTTAATTTGTAGTCTACTCTCTTTTGACTATACTTTAAACATCAACTTTCTAAGATGCTTATCTTTTTAAATTTCTTCTGCATTAATTTTCTGTAGTTTTTGCTTAATTTAAGTGTTCTATGACTCTCTCTATTGTTTTCAAAAGTAACTTATACAAAAAAGAAATCATCTATTATATTTGTATCTTCTAATTTATTCTTCCCCTTATATTTTCATTAGTTTTCTACTATGAGTTTTAGTTATTCTCTCTACCATTAGTAAATACAATTTACTCTTTATCACATTAAATTTCCAACATATTTAGAGGCATGTTTTCCCTGTTATATTGAGGAAGTCAACTGTAAACTTAGATATATTCAAATAAGTAAAGCAAACATCTAAAAAATAAATTAAATTTATGTAAATCACACCAAACCAATATTGACCATACTCTAATATTTAGGTCATATAGTCTTGTATTTTAACAGATGCTATACATCCAGTGTAACCCTCTAAATTTCCTGCATAATTCCCAAAATACTATATGGTTTTTAACAGTCTTATGAACAAAGGAGGCAAGGATGGAAAGATGGCTCAGTAGGTAAGAGCACTTACTGTTCTTAGAGAACCTATGTGGTGGCTAATAACTGCTGTAGCTTCAGGGAATCCATCATAATCTTTTGGCCCTTGTAGCAAGTGCAATTATGCAGTACACAGATATTCATTCAGGCAAAACACTCATACACATGAAATAAATATATCTCAAAAAAGGAATAAGGTTATAAGGGTTTATTCTCATTAGACTGATAGCCACATAGAAAGCAGAGATTGGATCTCTTTCCTTCCCTCTTCCTTTATCTCTGTTTCATGAAGGCACAGATGAAAGTGGCTGGCTAGAAGCCAAGAAACAAGCCCTTACCAGGAAAAGAATGAGCAGAATCCCCAATTTTGCTCTTCTCAGCCTCCAGAACTCTGAAAAACCAAACCTCTGTTGTTTGAAACATCTAATCTATGTCATTTGTTATGGAAACTTGAGACTGTTAGTAGGATTTGAATGTTTTTATTTGCATAAAGGTAGAATAGTTATGGAAGTTCCAAATTTTAAAATATATAATGTGTATTCTTTCAGATTTTCCCTTGGATGAGATTAATAGTGAACTAAAGACTAGATTTCATTGAAAATTTATGTGAAACAACTTATTTTAGACATGTGTAGCATTGATTTTATCTGATATGGGCCTAATGGAAGTATTACTATTTTGAGAGTTAAAGGAACAATTATTCAAAGTTGATCTTTCATGAAATACAATAAAAAGTCTTGCTTAAAATGCCCCTTCATCTCTTTTAAAAGGTTAAAAACTGCATGTTTATAAATAAAATTCAGTATTTGATTTCAAAAGTAACTAAATATTTTAGAATTATTTTCTGTATTTTTTTTTTAATTCCAAACAGCCAGTTGTATTGAGTTCTCACTAAATTTCTATAAGGAAAAATTTAAGTCAACATTTACCTTTTGATGAAATTTTAGAATTACATGACATGCATTGTCTCTACTGGAGCTACACTAATGTAATGCTAGACTGCCACATAGAGACTTTCAACCAAGACACATTTGGAGGACACATCTATAAATGCTAAAGTTCAGGGTCCCATTGTTAATGTTTCTGTATTCACTTTTTAAATTGAGTGTTACTCATAGGTTTTCTTAGTCTTTTGTGCTTTCAACTTACCTTAATTAAAAAGAAACAATAGATAAATGTCATTTAGCAGTATAAACAATTTGGAGTACATTTCCAATCTGAAGCACAATTAAACAAGTATCTTTTCCAACTGGTGATGGTATCATTTCCACTATGGATGTCCCACTCTCATACATAATTTACCAAAGGCTATCTATCTGGCTCTTTTGTAATTTTTTTAATTGTTGAATCATTTAATTTTATATTTGAGGGTAGGACTAGAGATGGCTCATTGGTTAAGAACATTTGATGTTCTTATCTCTAGTTCCGTTCTCAGAACACGCATGGAATACTTTACTGAGGAATAGCACCATATATGAAAAATATAAAAAATGAACAGTCTTCAGAAAATTTTAAGAATTCTACCCATGGGACAATCTAGTTGGAGATAAATGCTAATGTATAGTGAGGCTATTTGTCTAATTCAGTTGCAAATATGATCATCCCATAATGGTAGATTTTAAAAATAAAGATCATTTATGCAATTGGCTAGCTCATTTTCCTGGAATTGAACATCACAGTGCAGGGTTGGGTATTGCTCTTAGATGAGTGAGCCATCGTCAATGCAGCAACTGGGGCATTTGTTTTTTCTGTAGCTAAATCTACAATTACATTCCTTTCTTTCTGTTCCATGAAGTCATTGTGAAAAAATATTTAAATCAATAAATTCACTTATTTATAAGTATTGTAATATGTATGTTCTTTGTGATAAACATTTAATTGGTCACAAATATATCCACACTATTTATTACAAAACTAGGTGGGTTATTTTATCTCTCAACTCATTATTGAAATTATCTATCCTCTCCTCCATCTCAAATGCTTAACTGTGACAGGTATCTTCCTTATACCTCCTAAATACAATAATAATATTTTTGTACTTAAGTGTTCTGAGTTTTGCCCCAAGATAATGAATGAGAGAACAATTCTTCTTTGCATCCAAGCCAGGCCCAATCAATATTTTAGAGGATTCATTCATCCCCTCCTCCTCCCATTCTCTTTTCTTTTACAAAAATGCCTTGCAGTAACAACAACAAAAAGTTGTTCCCCCCTCCACCCCCCCCCCGCACACATACCTCCTGGATTTAAGATCAGGTGGTAGTAAAGCTTCCTCAGTGTATTCCTCAGGGCAAAGCTACAGAGGTGCTTAGTGGTATTATCTCCATGGAAATATTAACACTAGACTGTACAAGGCAGTTAGAATGTTTTGAATAAAAGCTGCAAAAGTTTGGGGGTTTTGTTTTTCTTTCAGATGTTGAATTCTTACTATAGTCCAAATATCAAGGCAAGTCATTAGTCTATCAGTGAGCTGCTATGTTTCACAAACTGCCTGGAATTAAATAGAGTATGGAGATAGTACAGATACTGTTACAGTGTAACAGCAATTGGCATAATGTGGGGAATATTTTCAAGCATTTTAAGAGAACATTGCTTAAGGCTTTACCGTGTATGTGGGTGCGAGTGAGGAGGCTACACTCACTATTGTGCTATTGCCCAGGCAGCCCCACTTATTCCATAAAGATTTAATGATGAACAGTAAAGCACATCCTTTACTTCACCAATAGGGGAAGAAATTATTCAGCCTCTAATGTGAAATTCATATACATATTCATTTTTCTTGGTATGTTTTCCAGAGCCTGTAAAAGCCTTGTCAGAGAGTGTGTAGTCCTATATAGGAGGGGAGGAAGAGAGGAACTAGGAGGAATAGAAGAAGGAGAAATTATAATCAGAATACATTGTCAGAAAAAAAATCCTCTTTTCATTAAAAGAAAACATAAAGTGATATATTAGATCATCAAAAGGGAATGAAGTCTTTATGTATTTTCAAAACTTGCATTAAGCTTTATCTCCTCAGCTAGAGTCTTCAAACATTGATTCTCTGGTAATAAACTTATGCTGAGACCTAGAGCAGCTGGAGACGCAGTTATTCTGTGCATTCCAGATAGCTGATGTGCCCCAAGGTGCTGTGCACCTGACTATAATGGTTTATGTAATGCCATTTATGGTTGGGAATGGTTTGAAGCAAGGATGTTTGAAGGCTATTGCAGACTATCTATGAACTATACACAATTAAAAGACATCTAGGATTTTACATAATATGAATTCACAATTCTAAATTTTGTTGCAAATTTATAAATAACAATTCTACTATGAGACATACGTATAATCAAGAAGGTAACTTTAGTGCAAGTAATGTATTCTGTGTGATATTTAACAAGTGTTACACAACAGTATAGTTTTCCAAGCCCAATAGAACATTACAGTACAATTAGTAAATTTTAACATATATTTTTAAAAGTTATTTAAAAGGTTTGAGAATCCCTGGATGGAGTGAAGAATGATAAAGAATCTTTGTCTTTCTAGAGAAGAAAGTGACCTTAATGTAGTGCATGACTGTGATGGTTAGTTTCCATTATCTACTTGGCATAATTTATAAACATTGAGAAGAGTGTCAATGAGAGGTCATTTATATTGGGTCAGCCTGAAGGAATGTCTCTGGGGATTGTCTTATTGAGTTAATTAATGTGGGAGGAACAAACTTACTGTGTGAAGTACCATTCCAAATTAGGGGTTCCTGAAATACACTCATGAATACAGGATAATGGTAAATCTAGTTGCAAGAGCCTTGCTAAGCTGTGGACTTATCACACACTGCTTCGTGCCACCTGACCTGGTTTGCATAACCCATGAGAGTGAAAGCCCCTCCTCTTTCTTTCTATGAGGTTAGATAGGCAGACCAGATAAGAAGCACCAATCCTGTCAGTTGAGATAGGCCAAAGTCATAGACAGTGTGAATACCCCCTATCCCTCTGCTCTTCACTATGGATGTGATATCACAGGTTGTGTTCATGCTTCTGCCACCATGACTACCTGGAAGTAATGGCATGTAACCTACTATTTTGAGCTAAAATAACAAACCATCTTTTCCTTAAGATGTTTTGTCCTGGGATATTGTGCCATAGCAACAGAAATGAAGCAGGGAAATGGGTGTACTGAGCCAAGTAAATTTGGAAATGACTAAAGACAAAAAACAAACAAACAAACAAAAGCACCTTGTTTGGTTTCATAAAGTTGTGTCCCACATTGCTTAAGCTAATCATTCTGAGACATATCTTATGTCTATAGAAGTATAAAAGATCCTCTCTAACCAAAGCACAAAGTTGGAAACATCAATTGTTTCATTTCAAATAATACTTTAAACTCACAGTGACTAATATGTCATGGTACTGATACAAACATGGACATGTAGGGTAATTGAATAAAATAGAAAATGTAGACATATATCCTTATCACAAGCCACTAATCTATAATAGATGTGTAAAAGGAATACATGGGGGCATAGCATCTTCTATAAATACTATCTGGATGTTGAAAAACTACATGTAAAGGAATACATGTAGATCCATGTTTCTCATTCTGTCCAAAATCAATTCAGGATGAATCAGGAACTTAACGTTAGAAATAACACTCTGAAATCATTAAAAGAAAACCTTTATGTTATTGGCATAGAAAATAAATTTCTTCTTTAAAAAAGGAACTATAATAGCAAAGGAACTAATCTCAAGAATACATGAATATGATTACATGAAATTTAAATCTTTTACACAGTGAAAGATGCCATCACCAAAGCACCAGAGTAAAGGAACAACCTATTATATATTAAAAATGCATCTTTGCTATCGGTACTTCAGACAAGAACATATACAAAATTATAAAAATTAAACATAATACATCTTCCAACCAATAAATGGGCTAGTGATCTGCATATACACTTTGATACACTTATCAAAAATGAAATACATGACTAATAAGTATATGAAAATGCTCAACATTTTTAGATATCACAAAAATGTAAATTAAAGCTGTTCATACCAGCCACAGTATCTACCATTTAGAAAACATATGACAGCAAATGTTGGTGCAGATGAAGGGAAGGAGAGTACATATTCGCTGTTAGTGGTAGTGTAAAATTTTGCCGTCCCTGAGGAATAAATGCAGAGTCTCCCCCAATTGTAAAACTAGATCTATCCATCACATTCCCCAACTTTACCACTTCTTGTTACTACTCAAAAACAAATCCCTACTAAGGAGATACTTGCGCATCAATCCTTATCTTTGCACTGTTCACAGTAACTATGAAAAGAACCATTCTAGATGCCCAACAGCCAAAAAAAGAAACAAAGAAAACTTGTTATATATCCTCAATGGACTCATACTCAGCCATAAAAAGTAAAATGATGACATTTGTAGTAAGTAGCAACAAAGCTGCAAAGAATTAGATTAAATGAACTACCCCAGAGGCATAAAGATTCTGCATTTGTCTCTCATATTCAGAGCCTAGATTCAAGTGTGTGTGCTTTCATGTGTGCATGTGTGTGTGTGTGTGTCTAATATGTCATGAAACTAGAAAAAGACCATGAGAATAAAAGCTATCTTAAAGGAGTAATGATTAGAGGGAAAAGGTAGTAGGATTTGACAACGTGAAAGCAGAAGAGATGCAATTGATAGTAGGAAGACAATTAACAAGAGGGAGGGAACAATTGGATACAGGAGGAAAAGGAAGAAATGGGGTGAATTTGAACAATGAAAAATGGTAATTACATAATGAAATTACTCTTGTGTTTATTAGATAAAATATTTTACTAGATAAACATTTTATTAGATAAAAATAATAAAAGGGTGTTATTGTAGTGTGTTGGAATTAAGTAAACAGTATATTTAAAAATCATTTATTTATATGTTCTTGTTTAGGAGCAAATGTTTGCTACAGTTTATAAACAAATAAGTAAAATTTTGTAAATAAATTAGAAAGTAACTTGCTACCTTTACTTGCCATATGTGTAAATTTGGTTTTGTTTACTAAATTCCCTATTTTTCTTCATATTATCAGAAATTTTAATGAGGCTATATTTTTAAAATATCAGGCTTTAAGAAATTAATATCAGAACAGTGTTATTTACAGCACTGCCTAGAACACCTCTGTGAACATTGCCTGCACTATCATGCCAATCAAGGAAGTAACCTTTACACAGAAATTTCATGTCCTAATAACATAGAATTAATCAAACACCAGGCTACTGTGAGTAGTCTGCAAAAAGTTGCGTACTAACTCCTTAATCCTATTTTTTAAAGGAACACAATTTGGCTATTAAACATAAGTAAAAATGGGTACATTAATTTGAATATATTGCTGCAATAGTATTATCTAACATAGAAATATTCAAAAAGAAAGAGGCACTACATTATGTTTTCATTTATACATATTTATGTTGGGAATTTTCCTTGTTAAGCAAAAAAAAAAATGATAGTGTATAGCAGAAGAAAATGGCACATCTTACTCATCAGGTAAATTTAACTCTCCCTGTATTTGAATAAAACATTTTTCAAGAAAACATCAAGATTTAGAAAATCTTTGAAAGAAGTGTTTAAAATCACTGTTAATCTTCACAAAGCTTTGATATGATCACTCACATATCTAAATCTACTTCAAACGTATGAACAACTGAAAACAAAATATTGAATATAAAGACAAAAGACTCTGTATTTCATGTTTTTATATAGCATTAAAAATAACTGTTCTTAAAAATATGAAGACATTTGTTTGAAATGTATTATTTTATCAATTCAAATACTCTTTAAAAATGGTTCAATTGTCAACTGACTAATTCTTATAGTCTTATGCACATCTGTATTCCTCACGAAAAGCAAAAAAAGCAAGCTGTTCATTTCAAAAGTGTGTTGTTCATTATGGTATCATGCCATAATTCAATTATTACTTGCTTTGCATAAAACAGAATCCAATCATTAATTTAATCATTATAGATTAATTTTATCTGTATTAGAATGAATATGCATGCTGTATTAATGCATGCTTTTCTTTTTAATCATTTATTTCAGTAGTTGTTTGATTTTTAATCTTTAAAATGTTTTTAATTTTTTCATAAAATATTATATAATGTGTATATACCTACTATATCACCTTTCCTTTTATTGGCCACATCTTCTTCCCTGAGTTCCCTTTGTTACCTAGAGTGTTAGCTCTACTTTTAGAATATATATATATATATATATATATATATATATATATATATACCACAAACAATAGAAAGCCTATGGTATTTGTATTTCATAGGCCAATTTGTCCTTCTTAATTTATTAACTTCATTTTATTGTCTCCAAATATATTCATTTCCTTTATTATGCCATATCTTCGCTTTTACTTTATGGCAAAGAAAATCCATATATATACATATATCACATTTTTTGTTATCTATTTCCCTGATTATGAATACCAAGAAGATTCTTAAACTTAGATTTCATAAATAGTTCTTCAATAAATATTGATGCATAAATAGCTCTTTAGTATATGAATCTACAGTCCTTAGATCAATAGACCTATGACAGATATTTCTTAGTCATATAGTACATTGATTGTTAGTATTTTTAAGCAACCTTCACAATAAATTATTTTATTTTGTGACCCACTGACTCTAATGAAGGCCATCTGTGTGACCATAGATTTGCAATGGAGTTGTCCAGCTAAAAAGTGGGCAGACAATAAAATGCAGTAGCTCCCAACGTCAATCATAACCAAGAGTTCATTCATGAGGGGTCAGGCTCCATGAACACTTGCCCTGTTCACACTTGAGTCTCAGCAGGTGTATTCTTGTTCAGACCTGGTATAGGCAACTACAACTGCTGGGAATTGTGATTGTAATTGCTGTGTCTTGAACAAAAGGCAGAAATTTTCAACCATTCTCCCTACTGTCTAGATCTTTCTACTCTTTGCAATATCTTTCTGAACTAATACGATGAAGTTCCATCATATCTTTGGCTGAGAATTTAACTTTTACTTATTATTAGCAACCTCAGCCGTCACGGGTCTTTGCTTTTTCTGTTATTTCCTGGAAAGAAGGGATTCTCTGATTAGACGCAGAGTTTTACTTGTTATGACTGCAAACCAAGATATTTAAAAGGCACTTTTACCTGATGTCAATTTAACTAAGCAGCTATGTTATGTTCCTCTCCAGGGCCTGTGACTTCCCAGACCATTGGAGTTTGATTTGAGTTAAAGTGCCAGGAATAGGTTCTCTCATACAGAACAGCCTAAAATCCAATCAGAAAAATGGTTAATTACACCTATAAAAAAGCATTCCACTATTCCACATGTATGAGCATCTCTTGTGTAACAAGTTGGTAGTTCATAGGGTTCATTGTAACAATAAGTCTTTCCACCAGCTGCCTGGGTTCTGTCGCCACTTTAAGGCACCCAAATAACACACAATCACAATTCCCAGCAGTTGTAGTTAGTTACAATGCTGCTGGCCAATGACTAGGATTTCTTATTTGCTGTCTCTGTCTTAATTATCAACCATAACTAACATATATATATATATATATATATATATATATATATATATATATATATATATGCCAGCCTTAGCATCCTAAATTCCTGGGATCACATGGCAAGACTCTCTTCTATATGCCATTTCACAGAATCCTCCTTCTGTCCTAGTCGAGCCTATCTTGCTTACCTATTGTCTAACAGTGTTTTAATCATCAACCAACAAGACAAACATATACACAGAAGGACTTCCCCTATCAGTTCACAGTTAAATAAGACTGGTGATGCCTTTTCTCTCCCAGCAGCCTAAATTACTAACTTTCAACACCGTGACAAACAGCTGGCATGGAGAAGCAGTCCAGCTAAATTTCAAGTATGCTTTTCTACATCTTTCAAGAATATATATGGTATCTTCAGCAAAAGTTGTTAGCATCAACGTTTAATGGGTAATGAAAAAGGGTGGTATAAGCCTCTGGGGCTTCCCTGGCCAAGGATTCAAAAGATAGCAACCTACACTTATACTGTATTTAAAAAAAATAACTCTGACTTGCAGCAACAACATTTTAGAGTCTTAAAGGGTGCCTTTACATTATTATTATTAATTATATATGTTAATTTTGTTACAAGATGTTAGAGTTCCCTATGACCTTTTGAATTGGCTAATCCTCCCTCACCATTTCTTGATTTTACCCATTCTTCTATCATCCCCTCTTGGAACCTATCCACCATCTGTTTTCCCCATCTATATTATTATATTAACTTGTTTTCTGTTGCTGTGATAAAATATTAACCAAAAATAATTTGAGGAAAAAAAAGGGTTAAATTATCTTACACATTGTACCCCCTTCTCTGTGGAAACCAGAATAGGAGATCAAGGTAGAAACCAGCGGGCAGGACTAGAGAAGAAACCATGGAGGGATGTTGCTTATTGGCTTGCTCTCCCTGGCTTGTTCAGTTTCTGTCTAAATCAATACAGAACCAGAGTTTTCTGACATCACCAAGTACACAGTGTTCTTCATGCACAAGACTGATGCACAAAGAAACTCACAGAAACTGTTACAGGGTACATGATACCTATACAAGTTTGATGCAGACAAAATCCCAGCATGGAGAACGGGGAGTAAACACAACATTCCATCCTTAACCAAGAAGCTGTTAGCACTTGATAGCTGCTGGGTCTGGGGAACTTTGTTTTCTTCAATGGGTATATAAAACACTCTCCACGGTAGGTCTAATTCTCAGGAATAGTTTACCAACCAAGATCAGAATTCATTTTAGTATGTATACTTCTTTAGTTGTTTTGGAGGAAGACAAAAAGAAGGAGGTCTGGTAGAGAGGGAGGAGGACCTTAGAGGAGTAGCAAGAAGGGAATGAATCAGAAGATATTGTATGAAAAATGTAAAAGATAATAATAAACAGAAAAATTGCATTAATTTTGAGGAAAGTCTAAAAAATATAGCTATTTTTCTATAGAGTTGTATATAAACATGAAAATCAGTAAACATGGTGCATATGTATATTATTTAAAATGAGTTACCAAAATAGAAATGATGCTGAGGGTTTTTATACTCGTATTGATTTGATTCTTTCTCAGCTGTTAATCAGTTCTCCACTTCAGATACATAAGGAAAAGCCATTATAATTTATAAATTAAATTAAACAAAATTTAATATACTTTATGCAATTGTAACAATTATATAAATATAAATTAGAACTCAGTATAAAGGAATTAAAATATTTTACCTAAAAATGTAACTATAAAGATACAAAACGTGGAAAAATGTGATTCTACCACAGGGAAGAAGATAAAACAAGTTTAAAATAACAAAATTCTTTCATAGACTTTGCATTGTCTATACATCAGAACAAATGATGATAGCCAGGTTTCAAGACCTAAGTAAGAATTTTCCTTAAACTCTGTTTTGTGTAATGCATACATATAGAAAAGACACCTGTTCATGAAATTAAATATATATAATATATATATATATATATATATATATTATATATTATGGTGGTCAGTTTAGTTACTTGAAAACAGTATTGCCATTGTGATAGTGCTGATTATATAACTTCTATTTTTAGAGAACAAATTTATCTGTAAATGATGTGCCATGTGGCAAATAGAAAACTCTCAGTGAAAATGCACGTCATTTCTGCATTCATTTTATCCTGAGATTGTTGGACTTTTCAGGGCTTATATTCATATTTTCACTCTAACTATGCTTTTTTCCCTCCACGGTTATAGTTCCAAAGTGTAGCATCCAGTTGCTAAGCTTCACACTCTTTAGGCTAGTAGGGATGCTAAAATTATTGTTGCTTAGCAACTGGATGCTACACTTTGGAACTCCATTTTTCTGATGAATGTGACAGAAGAAAGACAGTGACATCAATAGCTTTTAGATTTTTTACGTTAACAGCTTCAGTGGAAGAGAAGATGATAGGGACAATGAAAGGGGAACTCAAAAGGCTGAACTAGAAGAAGGTTAGCTGTGAGGAAAAGAACTGGGGTGTGATCTCTAAAACAGTATAAGGGATTCACAGAAACATTTAAAATATTAGAAACTAATATAAACACTGAAAAATAACTACAGCTTAGAGGTGATGTGTTTGTCTGTGCTCTACTCTAGTAAAGGAGAAAACCAAAAAACAAAAATGTAAAATAGTCTTGATCGTGAAATAGAGAAGATCAGCACATTGGAACCTCCCTAAACATTCCAGATCCCATCTATTTTTGGCTAACATTACTGCTCCGGGTATTACTTTTATCTGAGAATCAGAAAACATGTCTGAAGTGAACATTTTTGGCCTTTGAAACTTATCAGCTGGTTCTAAAAGAGACTCAGAAGGAATAATAAAAAGGTAACAGGGATATATGACATTGAAATTCTCCACAGAATCTCAAATCTCTTCTTGCATTCAGCTTAATGAAGAGAAACCATCTTAGTAACAATGGCTTAAAAAGAAATAAAAGAAAAGCCTTTGGCTGATTTTGAAAGAAATTGGACATGTACTGAGCTGCACAAAATGCAGAGGGATCGTGATGATTGACAGAACACTCTTCTTTATTTCAACTTTCATGATTGTAATGTTAAGCCAAAGTTACTTTTAAAAATATAATGAATACTAGTAACAGTAAAAAACTAAGCTGATAATGCTAATTATTCAAAGTAACTTCAAAATTGTTGTTTTTAAAAGTTATTAACTTGAGCTTCAATGTATTCCTCTGGAGAAAAGATGGCAACAAAACCTAACTTTTGGAGTCTGAGACTTAATTTAAATAATATTTGCATCATCTGCCATATGATTTCTTTTACCTGCAGTTAAGTATGCTCAGTCTGCACATGCTGCAACATAACATCTTATGACCTATGCCATATTTATAAAAAAAAGTAACCATGAGAATTTGAGTATTGTGGCCATATTGAGGAGAATAAGCATCTAAAATACATATAATTTATAATTGTCATTTGAGTGTGTTTGTATGTGTAATGTTCAGACATCCACTATAGCTAACATATAGAGGGCCAAAGTTAAACTTGCAGCAGTTATTTATCTCCTTCCACCATGAGATCTGGGGGGTGAATTCAATTCAACAGGCTTGCTCATCAGTCAATTATGACTGCAGAGCTATGTCACTGGTCTCCAATAATTTCAAAAGGTTTTTCTTCACTGATGGTAAAAGTAAAAGCTGGTGCCACAGGAAGATTTGGTGGACTTTGCAGAGCCCCCATTGAGGGCCCTACCCTGCCTGGGGAATGGTGGATGGATGGGGTGGGGGTAGGTTGGGGGTGGGTGAGGGGAGGGATGGGGGTGAGGGGAGGGAGAAGGGACTTACATGTGAAACAAGCTTGTTGCCTAACTTGAATTTAAAAAAAAGTAAAAGCTGGTGCATCTACTACAAAAATAAGTGCAGAAGTCCCTGGCAAAGCACTAAATAGACGTGCCACATGATCCAGCTACACAATTCTTTACATATCCAAAGGACTCCATATCCCCATTCTAGAGAGATGTGTTGATCTATTTATTGTTGTTATGTTCAGTATAGTCAAATAGTTGAAACAGTCTAAATAGCTATTAACTGATGAGTGGATAATGCAAATGAGTTGTAATAATACAATGCAATATTTTGTCAGCTATTAAGAAAAATGAAACAATGAAATACAAAGGTAAATGCATGGAATTTAAAACAATAGTTCTAAGTGAGGTAACCCAGAGCTATAATGACAAATGTTTTTTTTCTTTCATTTCTGGGTGTTATCTTTGAGTCTTAAGATATATGTGTTCTGTTTGGAACATCCACAGGGGTCATGAAATTACTAAGGGCCCATGGGGAGAGGATTCCAAAGGAGATAAGATAGAATGCACTAATAAAAAGGGTCAAAAAAAGAATCATGGGTTATTGTTATGCAACTTATTATTTTAGTTGTGGTATGGGAATGGAGGGCAGGGTAAAGGAGGAAGTAGAAGAATTAACCCTAAAGACCTTTCAAAAATATTATATGGAAATCTACCCACCACTGTATAATGACTTGCTCTATAAAGAAGGGGAAATCCCCTTGAAGGCTTTAGAGGTTGACCAAAAATCCAAATGCCCCTTAGGAGTTACTTTTTTATTTTGTCTTAAAAAATGTAAATCAAAGGAGAGGTAAAACTTCTTTCAGGAAATGAAATATTTCCCAATTCTACATTCTTTAAAGTCTGGATTGTAAAGTTAGTTTAAGTACATTACAATATGGTTATCTCAGCCCTGTCTGAAATGGTGTTTTGTCCACATCCATGATAAGGTGAAAGAAATGGGAAACTTGAGGATAAGAAATATAAGGCCATTGATTCCATTATGATTATCTTTGTGACTGTTAGTTCTGAGCTTGGGTCAGTATTGATCATTCCTGCCATGGTATTGTGTGTTCCTGGGCTTCTGTTCCAACAACTTCAAGGAAAGGCAAATGGAATTAGAAGGATCTGAAGCTTGAAACATGAACTTTGATTATAATTTTGACATAAAATGAGAAACTGTACAACATGCCAGACTATTAAATTAAGTTATAGTTAAGGTATAGAAGGACATTGACCAGGAGAATAAGAAAATGAGTTTGCAAAGGTGCACCAAATAATAATAGCAGATAGTAAAATATTTACAATATGTTCCAAAATCTTTTCTACTTACATAATTCATTTTGTTAATATATAGGGAATGTGCCCATTTTTCTCTACTCACTAGTAACAGAAGAGATTTTGGGGAGACTGAATTGGTCCCTGAGGACCCTGGGATCCTGTCTCTGCTGAGATCGCTGGGCCATTCCGGACACCCACAGAGTGCAGAGAGTCCAGAGGTGAGCTGATTCGGTGCCTAACTTGGGCCCAACTTCTGCCTGCCTACCCTGGCAAATCCTGCCCCAGGAATCTTCAACAGGAAGACTCGCCCTCCTGAGGACCAAGTAACCCAGAGTCTGCTGACATCTCTTTGCCAGTCCTGCTCTCATCCACTTGGGGAGCCTCAGACCTGCCTGCTCCTAACTTGAAACCCATCAGAGTATCAAAGTCAATTGCACACACCTGAAGAGAACACTGGACCCATACACACCAGGAAAGGAAGCGACACCAACTGTACCCACTGCAACAAGAGATGGGAAGACAACAATATAAGAACACATCCAACAACAGGAAATCCAATATGACACCACCAGAGCCTATTGACTCTACACCAGCAAGACATGAAGAAATTTTGGGTGAAGATATACTCGAATACTTTGTTTTCAACTTGTTTTGTTATGATGTTTAGATTTATTCTTTGAAAATTTCAAGAATGTCGAAACTGTACTTTTATTTACCTCCCATTCCCTCTCCCTAAATTTCCGTGGGTCTCTCACTACACATCTCTTGCCTAACCTCATCTCTTCCTTTTGTTTTAAAATGTCTATGTATGAAGGCCGGGTGTTGGTGGCACACGCCTTTAATCCCAGAACTCCGGAGGCAGAGACAGGCAGATCTCTGTGAGTTCGAGGACAGCCTGGTCTCCAGAGCAAGTGCCAGGATAGGCTCCAAAGCTACACAGAGAAACCCTGGCTAGAAAAAAAAAATGTCTATTGAGTCCAGTTGGTGCTGCACATATGTGCCTGATTTGTTGGCATCCACTGGCACAAGAGCAGCCTAAGAGTGGCTACTCTTCCTCAAAGAAAGAGACTTCCTTCTCCAGAAGCCATACTTCCACAGGTAGAAGTGGTACCTTAGGAGTCAATAGATAGGTCATCTAGACAAAAATGAGGTAGAGAAATTCTTGATCAGAGTGCTGGAACATTTCTTCCTCTTCATTCAGAAATGCTGAGTCTGTGAACTGATTCAGGTCAAGATTGATTGGGTCTGTGGCAAGTCTAATAATTCAAGTCAGTTCTGTTTGGACTGAGTGGCTTCCTGCTGAAACAGATCAAATTGGACTTTGATAGGCTTCCCAGCTAATTCGCTTTTAGAGAAACCTTTATTACAAACCAGCCAAAATCAAAGTTTCTTGAAGTCAGATTATTACAAATATTTGGCAGAAATAAAATGACATAAGACAAATGAGAAACACATATATTATTCATTAAGAGGATGAGAAAACCAACAAGATTCTCTCTCTCTCTCTCTCTCTCTCTCTCTCTCTCTCTCTCTGTCTCTCGTATATATTTATCACATTTATTTATTTAGTTTTGCAAGACAAAAGGAAGGCTCAGTAGAGAGACCTAATAGCAGAAAACAGAACATGCCAGATGGTCTCTTGGCACAGGGAAAGCAGCTTTGAAAAGCTATCAAAAGATAGGATAGGCTACACGTGGAAGTAATCAGAGGTGTATACTTGGCATTTTTTTTTATTTTGGTAAAAATAAAGGACAAAAAACAACCCAGAAGTCATATTCAGCTACTAATCAAGTTGGATGTCTGTGAGCTAAAATTATTGGTTGCCTTTAAGATTTTTTTTTGTCTTTAGAGAATATTTTTATTTGAATTAGAAACAAGATTGTTTTACATGGCAATCCCAGTTCCCTTCTCCTTCCTGTACTCCCCTACTAACCCCCAACTAAAACCCTACCTATCACATATCCTTTCTGCTGCCCCTAGATGGTGAGGCGTTCCATAGGTTGTCATCAGAGTCTATCATATCCTTTTGGTATAGGGCCTAGTCCCGCCCCTGTGTGTCAGGGAGTATCCGTCTATGTGGAATGAGCTCCCAAAGTCCACACATATGCTCATGATAAGCACTGAACTACTACAAGAGTTTCTATAGATTTCCGAGGTTTCCTCAATGAAACCCATGTTCCTGGGGTCTGGATTAGTCCCATGCTGGTTTCCCAGATTCTTGGTTGTAGAGAAGTGAGTGGTTTTTAGGACTGTCTGCTCCCCATTGAATGATACAGTTTGATTCTTTATTTGATCTGGTCACTGTCGGTTTGGATAGTCTTTTCTCAGTTTTGTTTTCTATTATACTAGTTATGCCCCTACATGGGCTCCTTGGCCCATGATTTTACTACTCCTAGTGGATTATTTGGATTCCTATTTTATTACAGATTATTTGCTAAGTCCTATATGCAGAGTTGATCACTGATGTAGTGTTTCCTTCAGTTTTTTTTCTAATTTCTCATTAAATTGAAACCCTCTGAACAATATAATTTTCTTTCTCTGGGTTACCCAATGTAATAAGATATGATGCCAATATCCACTCTATTCAGCAATGCATTTTATGGATCAAGGGTCATAGTAACAAGAATTTTTCCTCATGTACCACTTGGAATTATGTTTGGGAGATATTCCTTTGGAAACATGAATGGACTAATTATGAATGCCTTGTAATATAAATCTCCTCTAATATTAGATTGTCTTTCAGCCTTTGCAGATCTCCCTAAACATCTTATGAAATTTTAATTTTATTTATTACACATATTATTTGTTGCACAAATAATAAAACCCAGAAACAGATATTGGGGTTTTTAAAGATAAGAAAAGCAAAGCAGCCACCCAGTAGCTCTTACCTCTACCAAAGCTGGAAATGGAGATCGTGTCTTCCCCATGAGTAGAAAGTGAATATCACATGAAACCTTTTGCTTCTTCATTATAAACCTCCTTAGTGCTGAAATTAAAGGCATTATCTCTGTTACTCTTTTAGGCTGATTTATTCTTGTGTAGCCCTGTGTGGCCTCGAATTCAGAGATCCATCTGCCCCTGTCTCCCGAGTCCTGGGATTAAAGGTATGTGCCACCACTGCCCAGTTTCTATGGCTAACTAGTGTGGCAGGCTTTGCATTCTGGCCTTCAGTGGCTTTATTAGATCATAAAGCCACTCTTAGAATTCTTCTGCCTCTACTTCCTGAGATCTAGTTACAGGTCTCAGCCCAGCACTATATAGGGGCACTTACTCTTCTTTTTAAAAGATTTATTTATTTATTATTTATACAGTGTTTTTTCCTGCATGTATCCCTGGACACCAGAAGAAGGCACCAGATCTCATTACAGATGGTTGTGAGCCACCATGTGGTTGCTGGGAATTGAACTCAGGACCTTTGGAAAAGGTTTAAGAACCAGTGCTCTTAAACTATGAGACATCTCTCCAGCCCCATAAGATCTGTTTTTGCCTATGGATATTCCTAAAATTTTCAGTGATCTGTTTTATTATCATACATTGACATATGTGACCTAGGGCAAATTTTTATTCTCTCTCTCTCTCTTCTGCCACTCTTGTCCCCAGGGACCAGTCTCTGCCCCCTCTCTGCCCACCTCTTGGTCCCTTTCTCTGTCCCTTCTCTCTCCTCTTCCACGAAAACTCCTATGTGAGCCTTGTTGCACACCATGACTTCTCTTTGTGGCATTTTTAAAATTAGAACATTGGTTCCCTAGCCAGGAAAGGATCTACTGCACAATGGCAGTCTGAGGCATGCCCGAACTGGGACCCAATCCATATACAACAGCCTTGATTCTCCAACTAACAGATCACTGGACCCTCCATCTAACATCAACATGATTGTTGAGCACCCCACCCCCTCTTCTCCACTTCCGGCCATTTGCCATGAGTGAGGACTTCTTTTGCAAGTGTGGTTTCTCACCTTTTAGCCTCCTCAACGATCAGGCAACCAGGGTTCTCTCAGGCTCAGAGCCCTTGGCCCCTGATCTGTGTTTGACAAATCACTGAGCAGCCTGTGCCTTCTTGAAATCGACCCTCTCTTAATTCCTGGGATGTCAGAAATTACAGACCTTTGGGTCTCACTTATCTGCCTTACTCCTGGGAACTTCGGCATGATCTATATATACCTCTGACTTTTGCACTCAGTGACCGATTTACAGGCTTCTAAACTTGTCTGACTTTGCAGTCAGATCTAGCCCAAACATCCCTTAAATGCTGTTTTCTGATCTGTTGCTTCCACCTGCAACAAATCTGTTTTTCCATTCATTGAAGGCTTTGCCTTCCATTCAATTGTGTTTCTGGAGCTGGGCATTGGTGGTACACGCCTTCAATCCCAGCACTTGGGAGGCAGAGGCAGGAGGATCTCTATGAGTTCCAGACCAGCTTGGTCTACAAGAGCTGGTTCCAGAACAGCCTCCAAAAGCCACAGAGAAACCATGTCTCAGAAAGCCAGAAAAAAAAAAAAAGATCAATTGTGTCTCTCATGGGGCTACCCACCTCTGACCAATACCCTGGACATGAGGCTTCATTTTTCAAGTACTCTTCTTGCCTTCTGGTTTTTCTAGAAGCCCTGGTGACTGTATTTCTCTCTCAAGTTCAGATCCCTTTGGCCCATGCTCTGTGTTTGATTAAACACTGAGCAGCAGTGCCTTCTTGAAATCGACCCTCTCTGAATTACTGTGATAGTAGGAATTTCAGACTCTTGGGTCTTACTTCTTTGTCTCAAACATGGGAACTGCAATATACTCCTTCTTGCTCCCATTGGGATGTCATTTGGAAACCCACTGACCACTCTTTTCAAATCAAATCTGGCCTCAGTATTCCTTGCATCAGGCATCTGGGAAACCAAGAAATGATTCCCTACTTTCTTACTTTCTTTGACTGTCTGCTCTCCAGCTCTAACAAGTGGGTCAGATGCAGAAGCAATCTTCCTCTTCATCTTTCTCAGCATAGGCCAGTTTTCCTTTTATTTTAATTTACTGAACTTCTGTTTAATTCTGTATGTATATTTCTTGTGAGCTCCAAGGTGTCCACTTGGATCCACCTTCAACAGAATTTTGCCAAGGCCAAGTGGTGTCTGAAGGTTCCACAGAGCCTAGACAGTGAAGTGAAACAACCAGCTACCCCAAGATATGGCCAGCACTCCAGCTTTCTCAGGTTCTCAAAGGTTTCGCTGCCCCAGTTCAGTGTGAAGCAGTCTTGAGAACACAGTGTCCTCATGGCTACCTCACCTCCTACCCCTTTCTAACTCCTCTCACTTTTGTAATAAACAGAAGGAGGAAAGATAGTATTTAGGCATCTGTCCTGGCCTGCCCTTGAGGTTCTGACAGGATAAGTCCTCAGTTGCAGCCTCTAAGAGCACCTCATGTGAACATTCACTAGATCCCCTAATAAAAGGAATAAAAGGTGGCCTTGGCCCACCTCCCATCTCTCTCTCTCTCCTCTCTCTCTCTCCTGCCACTCTTTCCACCAGGGACTTATCTCTGCCCACCCTCTCTGTTCTCCCCTTTGCTCCCTTTCTGTCCTTGTCCAGTAAACCTCCTATGTGGGCATTGTTGCATGATGTGACTTCTCTTCACGGTGTTTTCAAAATTACAGCAGAAGCTATACAACCACCATTGAACCATAAAATTTGGCTTTCATTGTCTCATTTAGCCTATCCCCTAACACTTCCTGTGTTCTTTTGTAGGTATTTTTCCACACATCTACTTCTTTCCTAACTTGTTTAACGTTGTGTGTTAGTGACTTGCCATGATCTGTATACTCTTTCAGAAAGTGCGATACATATTATTCAGGTCAAACTATTGAGGTTCAGTGCATCATTTCCCATGTCCTTTTTACCAGACCATAAACAGTGTAATTGCTCCATGTCCTGGAGTCTCATTAGTGTCCTGCATAGGTTTGGTATATTGATAGCTACCTTCATGAATGGTGAGTGCTTTTCTCATTTTCTGATAGCATAGACTACAATGGTAATATTGACTTCCAATAATTACTATTAAGTGCTTCTTTCTTCATTGACTTATGCTTTTCTAATAAAAGTATGAGCTAGCATTTTGACATTTTATAAGGTATGATGAAAATTTATGGATTAATGAATATAAAATCTAGTACATTCAAAATGAGAGCACATGGAAGAATGTTGGATAAGAGAAGAAGGAGGGGAATGGATCCTGAAACACTGTCTTTTGTCTCTCAGGAATTTATAAATGACACAAGCCAATGATTATATGATGGACGCTGGAATTCTTGGGTCCACTGATGAAACAAAAAATCCCACCATTAAAGTGAAATGCAAATAATGTGTATCACAATGGAGTCAGAGCTAGTTTGAAAAGCAGATGGTTTATTAGGAAAGTACTCACAAGACAAAGCCAGTCCTGTACAACCAAGCAAGGTAGGGAACAGACAGAGCCGAATGCATGCAACCCTCATATTTAAGGCCTTGCTACATCATTCTGACCACTCCCAAGTGTGTGTGGTCCTCTTTACCTGTGCCAGCCCACAAGTGGGCATGGCCAGCATTTCCCCCTATACACCATCCTGTAGATCCCACTTATACCTACTCCTTCTTTCCAGACCCGCATTTTCCAAAGAGCCACCTTTTAGTCTGAAACACTGAAAAGGTGAAACTTGGATAGTTCAACTTAAGATATATTGGACAAGTAAATTGCCTACTGTATTTCAAAACTTCAGGATAAAAACAACTACAAAATATTATTTTATTTGCTATTTCCTATATTCTTTCAACTTGAAATGACTTAAATTCAATTGAGTTAAAATATAAGATTCATATTATTCTCATTTACTCCAGAATTAGATATTGAATTGAATCTATCAGGAAAAATTGATTATATATTTTGCTTTTTTATTTATATTAAATATAATTTCATATTGTGAAGGTCAATTTTATATTATATATGTAATGAGTTTTAGGTAATTGCTCATTAATCAATGACCATATCTAAGTTCTAGCAGTCTATGGGGTTAATTCCTAAAATACTTTAAAGAGATTTATTCATGATTTTGTTGACATTACTGTTTATATTTCTTAAATTCTATAAAAAATGTTTTATATATTGATTTTTAACATTGAATAGTTACATGCCATTAAGTATTTTAGAGAATTTGTAAAAGAAGGTAATTTTTAATTAATTAGTTAATTAATTAATTGGTTGGTTGACTTTTCTCAGCCCAATAACAGTTTTTCCTCTATTCCTCCTCTCCTCCCAATCCTGTCCCACCCCCCACCAATTCCTCCTCCTTTCTCTTCAGACAAGGGCAGACTTCCAAGTTATCAGGCAGCCATGACACACCAAGCTGCATCAAGACTAGGCACCTCCTCTTCCATTAAAGCCTGGATGAGGCAATCCAGTAGAAAGAAAGGGTCCCAAGAGCAGGTAACAGGGTCAAAGACATCCCTTTCTCCCACTGATAAAAGTCTCATGAGAGGACCTAGCAACACAAATGTAATGTATGTGCAGCAGGACTAAGTCAGTCCTATGCAAGCTCTTTGGTTTGATGTTCACTGTCTGTTTTCATCTGTTACTGGGTGAAACCTCTCTGATAAAAATTGGGCTAGGCAACACTATATGGGAATAGCAAAATATCATTAGGAAACATTTCACTGACTTTTTTTTTTGTAAGTCATGTTTAAGTTTATTCTAGGTCTATGTACTGTCCAGCTTGTGGGTCCTGGCTCTGCATGATGTGTCAGGGTGAATTCCTAATTATGGCATGGGTCTCAATCTGGACCAGTCATTGATTGTCTACACCTATAATTTTCTGTGCCACCTTTATCCTAGCACATATTGTAGGCAGGGCATATGGTAGGTCAAAAGTTATGTGGCTTGGTTAGGGTCTCAATCCCTATACTGGAAGATTTCCCTGTTCATAGTAAATGGCCAATTTATGCTCCTATATCTCTTGTCAGTAATGTCTTAGCTAGGGTGACTTTCATAGATTCCTGGGAGTTTCCATTGTTCTAGGTTTCTGTCTCATCACAGAGATGCCCCGTGATTCCAGTTGTTTCTCTCAGAACTTTCTCCTTCCATCCTCCCCATACTTGATCCTTCTGTTCTCATCCTTTCCTCCAATTCAGACCCCTGCATCCACTTGTGATGTCCATTCTATTGCCTCTTCACAGTGATATTCACCTTGAGTCCTTTTTGTTACATGGCTTGTTTGGTTCTGTGGATTATAGCATTACTATTTTTTACTTTATGGCTCATATCCATAAGTGAGTATATACCATGTTTGTCTTTATTGGTCTGGGTTATCTCACTCAGAATGATGTTTTCTAGTTCCATACATTTGTCTTCAAATTTCATGAGGTTGTTAACAGCTGAGTAAAATTCTATTGTGTAAATGTATGTCATTTTCATTATCCAGTTTTCAGACGATAGGCATTTAGGTTGTTTCCAGTTTCTGGATATTAAAAATAATGCAGCTATGATATGGCTGAACAAGTGACTTTGTGTGATATGGTAGCTTCCTTTGGGAACATGCCTAAGAGTGGTATGCCTAAGTATTGAGGAAGATCAATTGCCAGTTTTCTCAGAAACTACCATATTGATTTCACAAGTAGCTGTACAAGTTTGCACTGCCAACAAAAGAGGAGTGTTTCTTTTGTTCCACATCCTGGTCAGTATGAACTATCACGTGTGTGTGTGTGTGTGTGTGTGTGTGTGTGTGTGTGTGTGTGTGTGTGTGTGTTATTTTAGCCATTCAGACATGTTTAAGATGTAATCTCACAGTCATTTTGATTTACATTTAGATGATGCCTAAGGATGTTGAATATTTCTTTTAGTATTTCTCTGCGATTTGAGATTGCTCTACTGAGAATTCTCTTTTTAGATCTGTACCCTATTTTTAATAGAATTAATATATTACCGATATCTAGTTTCTTGAGGTCATTATATATTTTTTGAAATCAGCCCTCTGTCAGATGTGGAGATGGTGAATATCTTTTTCCCATACTGTGGGCTGCTGTTTATCCTTTTGATGGTCTCTTTTGCTTTACAGAAGCTTTTTAGTTTCTTGATGTCCTATCTACTTATTGTTGATCTTAGTGCATGAGAGATTGGTATCCTGTTCAGGAAATTGTCTCCTGTGCTAATGTGTTCAAGGCTATTCTACATTCTCTTCAGTCAGGTACAATGTATCTTGTTTTATGGTGAGATCTTTGATCTATGTGGACTTGTGTTTTGTACAGGGAAATAGATATGGATCTATTTACATTCTAAAAGAAGATAATTTTTAATATTTATACTGGAATGTCCTAGAAATGGTTACCATCAAGGTTTTATTAAAAGTTGAATTAAAAATACCAAAAGATTCATGTTAGGCTCAACTTTCCATATCAGGCTTTTAAGATGTAAATTTTGTTTCTTGTCACTCACATACATCTTTCAGTTTGACTTTAAATTTATTGCTTTCAAATTTATCAGATGACTAAAATTGTTTCTCATCCTTCACTGAACTTGTTATAAGTCCACAGCACAGAATTAGTGATATGAGTAACTGAACCAATTTTCCTCTTTTTCAAGTACCCTGGACTGTAATCCAGAAGTCAATGCTCTTCTAATGTGAAATTTATTAAGAAAACAGTCTTGAGGAAAAAATAGAGTAAAAAAGTATTATAAACACATACTGAAAATACTGATACACTTGCAAGTTATTTTAAGATGCACATAAGTGAATAGTTTCATCTCATTATAAGCATATTCTCCCAGAAAACAAATTGGTAGATAAATTTTGCTTTGAATGACACTTTTCCTTTAGCAAATGACCTTAACATATTTTCATGAAATAATTCACTTTAAAAACACCATTATGAAAAGAAATAGGCAATATTAATAAAACAAAAATGCTTACTATATGGTAGGCTATCTTTTAAAATAAACAGTATCTATATATTGTTCAGAAAGGATAAATTTAGATGTCATCATGGACTCTCTAAAGACAAAAGAATGAGAAACAGAAATAAAGTAAATAAATGATAAATAAATGACCTGTTTCCTGTCTTTAAATTGGTTCCATAACTACAAGAAAAGATTTAGCATTTTAAGGACATAATTTAGCTCCAAAGTTCATGCTGAAAGGATTCCAGTCATTGTGTAAAATCCTTTTCTAAATCCCATGACACAGCTTTGGATAGAATTATAATACAGGTTACCTTATTTCTTTTCATTGTTTAAGGAATTTGAGTGATTAAATTATAAAAGACAACAATGCATTGCAAAGAATGAACAGGAGACCACAAAAACTAACAATAGGAAAATATGGTATTTGTTGTCATTTTTAAAAAGTGTCACAAGAAAGACATCCAATAGAGTTCAAGTAGAGGGGTTTTATTAGGGGAAACAGATTGTAAAAAAAGGGGAAAGAGGAGGGGGAGACTAGTCTCCAGGGGCAGGAGCAGAGAGAGAGAGGAAAGAGAGAAGGGGGAGAGGGAGACTGAAAGGGAGAGGAAGAGAAAGAGAGAGAGAGGGAGGGGGAAGGTTGGCAGGTCCCTTTTTAAAAGGGAACATAGTGAATATGCACAGGTGGTGCTCTTAGTAGTAGCAGTATGACTCCAAGGGCAGACCAGTAAAAATGCCTAAATACTAACAGTATTAGCAACTAAATTTAAATTCTGTTAAGGTTTAATACTTCACCACTGTGCTTTAAAAATACAATAATTGATATAATTCATTTTATTTAATTCTAGCATCTTTTAATGTATGTTAAACTCTATGCAATAGAGAGGGAAGAAATGTTTTACCTGACATGACTTGTATAGCTTCTCTCTGCTGTATTGTGAATCCTTTGGAGGGTGTTGATGGGTGATGAGAGATTGTATTTTGTGCAGGTGTAGATTCTCACAAAATTTATCTATAAACTATAATCAGTTAGCCATGATAGTATGTGTGTCTGTTCAAACATAATGCTTCTAAAATGTAAACAGTTATGTAATAAACTAAGACTTATGTAACAACAGTGGTTTTATTAAACGGACAAAGTTAGGAGTTTTGGATTACCCAATATTTATTATTTTCTATGAGGCTAAAGTAATGCAGAAAGGATAGGTCAGGCAAAAAAGACAAACAAGTGGGTAAATAAATGCATGAAAAACTAACCTGAGTTAAATGTAAAGGAAACACCCAGTGATCTTCTATTGTCAATAAGGAATTGGAGAAACTCAAATTTCAGTGCTCTGCTAATGAGAGTGTAAGTTGATATAATGTTGGAAAACTCTCTAGAAATACACTATATATGAATTATTCTTGTTCTATTACACAACTCATTTTATAATATGTTATCCTGATAAATATGTATATTATAAGTTATCTTAAAACTTTTGTTGTCTCTTTTGTAAAATTAAAGGAAAGTATTTGTGTCATGTTTAGGTAGGCTTACAGCTACTAAAGACATTCTAAGTAAGTGACTAAAAACCAAATTGTTCAAATATTCAAACTTGAGCACTGAATAAGAAAGTAGATTATGATTGACCACCTGGGAAGATAGCTCAGTGGATGTATTGCAGACATTTCCTTGAGATATGAACATATCTTTATTTAATTCACATAGGGAACAAATAACAGATTCAAATAATAATTTGACCAAAGATCAATTTGGTAAGGCAATGAATTTGTTGGGATCCTTTACAAAAGAAGTTCATGTTATGGGTTACTTATAACATCAGAGATGACACAATGGCAGCTGCATTATTGAAAGGCACAGCAAAGCATAGGTGATAACTACTTAAAGATCAACCATGAGTTAACTACACAAATTGAAGGTAGCTTGAAAAAGCAGAGAATCCCTTCTTGGCAGTTCAGCTTAGGGGACAGTCTTATCCCCCAGTATTTGTTTACTGATTTTAAAAACTGGGAAGAGCCTTATATATTTTTCTAGTGTCAGAAATTTTCTGAGTTTATGAGTCTCACAAGCCTCTCCCCAACTTCATAAAGGAAATGCTTCCACTTAGAACTTCCTAGCCTTAAGGAGCCCCATCTCTTTTCAAAATCAAAAGCTTTAACTCAGAGGAAACTGTTATGAAAGACTATAAAAGCATTTGTGTGCAAGTATGAATAACTGAGATTGAATCCCCACTACACATAAAGGTTCAGAAATACTGGTGTCTGTAATACACCTTTAGGAAATGATAAGTAGATACACAGGAATTCCTAGAAACTAGATAGCCTGATGAATGCAGAGGAAAATAATAAAACAGACCAATTCAAAATAGTTGGAAAGTGAAGGCTGACACTGTGGCATATGTACATCTATACCTACACAAATACACACACACACACACACACACACACACACACACACACACACACACTAAACATGCACAGAGAGATGTAAGGTTTTAAAAAAGAAATTAAGAATCTTTAGAATATAATCTTGTAGTCAGGTAAATGGAAGCACCAATATTTAGAAGCTCTCAATTTTATAGAAGAAGTCAATGATTTCTGCCTCCTGAGGGACAGGATGGGATCTTTTGATATGAGTTGATATTATATGCTTAGCATGTGGGCTTTTTAATAAATTTAGGTTGGAAACTGGCTCTGGAATATGATACGATTTTGACTTGGTAACTTTAACATTCTACTGGAATTTGAATTTATTCTGAGGAATGGGTTTTTTTCCTACTCTTGGGGTTTCCTTAATGCAGCATATTTAACCCTATTGTGCACTAAGAATTTTTCTAGGAGAGTATAGAAGAAAAAATTATTTTGATATGTTATAAACCACTGTGATCATTTTATATACAAAAATATTAATAAGAGAAGTAAGCCAGTTTATTTTTATAGGCCATGTGACTAGAACAAATTAGGAAAACTATGAGGCAGGAATGGAAACAGCATAAATAACTAGACAAAGAGTTCCTTGTAGAAGTGAATAGGTGCATATAAAGCCCCTCACCTGTCCCTTTCTAAATCACTGAGGGTACTGAAGACAATAAAACTTTAGGATATAGTGTTATGTGCACTGCAGAAGAGCACTTATTTTGGTACTGACTTTGAAGACCACTGTTACAGCTTTTGATTTGTGGTTTACTTCATGTCAGTTCTCATCTTTTGTCACACTTTCAGTCAAATCGCACCAAAGACTTTTTGGTATTGCTTTAAATACCATCACAAGTAATCATATGCCACATAATATTCAATCTCAAAGTACTCTGCCTATAACAGTCACCTCATATGGTTATGATGGTGATGAGAAATACCCATGGTGCTATAATATTGTATCCATAGTAAGACCACAGAACAGTGTATTACTGCCATATTTGCAGTGATCTTGGAACTAACATATATGCTGCCAGTCATATAAAAAGTACAGAAAGCACAGATTTTCACAGTACAGATTACTTGACTATGACAAATGACTATATGTCTGGTTATTTCATTTACTATATTATAAATGTTATAGTTATTATAATACATTCTTCCAAGGTTTTGGAAGAGTAAAGAAAGTACTAAGTTTCCTGGTGTCTTGGATCTGAAGAGAGGTGATATGAGTCAAATAGTAAAACAGTGAAGTCCTTTTAAGGGTTGCCTTTAGTTGACTAGTAACATATACAGTCATCTGATGGTTTGACACAAGAGGGGGCAATTCTGTAAAAACTGGTCACTACTAGAAGGCCTATCTCTCTCCTCTATTGGCTGTTTTCAGAAAACCTCAGTTCTTCACTTTCACAACTCATCTAAGAGTACAAAACACATGAAAGAATGAATTTGAAGACCTTACCTCAGAAACCATTTACCACAACTGGAGCACAGTCCAATCAATATAGATGGAGTAAACAAGATATTCTATGACAAAACCAAATTCAAACAATATATATCCACCAATCCAGCCCAACAGAAAGTTCTGGAAGGAAAACTGAGACCCAAAGAAGTTAACTACAACCAGAAAAATATAGGCAATTGATAATCCCACTTTAACAACAGCCAAAAGAAAAAAGGGGTGGAAGTCTACACATAATTTCACCACCACCACCAAATCTAAAACAAACAAGAATGAATAATCAATGGTCATAAAAATCTGTTAATATTAATGGTCTTAATTAGCCTATAAAATTACACAGGCTAGCAGAATGAATAAGAAGACAGAATCCATCCTTTTGCTGCATACAAGAAATATACCTCAACTTCAAAGACAGACAGTAGCTAAGAATTAAAGGTTGGGAAAAGATTTTCCAATCAAATGGACCCAAGAAACAAGAGGGGGTAGCAATCCTAATACCCAACAAATTGGACTTTAAAATCAATCAACAGAGATGAAGTAAGTCACCTCCTACTCATCACAGGAAAAATCCATCAGGACAAAGTGTCAATTCTAAACATTTATGCCCCCACATACAACGGGATTCACATTCGTAAAAGAAACATTACTAAAACACAAATCACACATATAACAGCGCACACTTATAGTGGGAGACTTCAACACCCCACTCTCACCACTGGACAGGAACTCCAGACAGAAAGTTAACAAAGAAACAAAGGAACTAATGGAATTTGTGGACCACTTGGATTTAACAGACATCTATAGAACATTCCATCCGAAAACAAAACAATATGCCTTCTTCTCAGCGACATATGGAACCTCTTCTAAAATTGACCACATACTTGACAACATAGCAAATCTCAAAAGGTACAAGAAAATTACAATAACCCCCTGTATCTTATCAGACCATCATGGTTTAAAGTTAGAATTCAACAACTACACCAATTGCAGAAAACATACAAATTCATGGAAATTAAATAACGCACAATTTCAAAATTCCTTGGTGGAGGAAGAAATAAAAAAAAGGAATTAAATATTTACTAGAATTCAATGAGAATGCAGTCACAATATCCCCAAACTTATGGGACACTGAAAGCAGTGCTACGAGGAAAGTGCATAGCGCTAAATGCACAGATGAAGAAACAAGAGAATAATCACACTAGTGAATTAACAACACAACTGAAAGCTCTAGAACACAAAAAAGCCCATACACACCAGAGGAGTAGACACCAGGAAATAATCATATTGAGAGCTGAAATCAATAAAGTGGAAACTAGGCAAACAATGCATAGAATCAATATAATGAAGAGTTGGTTCTTTGAGAAAATCAACAAGATAGAAAAACCTTTATCCAAAGTTACCAAACTGCAGAGAGTGAGCATGCAAATTAATTAAATCAGGAATGAAAAGGGGGACACAACAACAGACACAGAGGAAATCCAGAGAAGCATCTGCTCATACTTCAAAAACCCATATTCCTCAAAATTCGAAGATCTAAAGGAAATGGAGAATTTTCTGGATAGATTTGACTACCAAACTTAAATCAAGAACAGATAAGCAACTTGAATAGGCCTATAACCACTAATGAAATAGAAGCAGCCATCAAAATTCTCCCAAACAAAAAAGTCCAGGGCCAGATGGCTTCAGTGCAGAATTCTAGCAGAAATTCAAGGAACAGTTAATACTAATTCTCTTCAAAGTATTCCACACAATAGAAGCAGAAGGGTCATTGCCATACTATTTTTATGAGGCTTCAATAAAGTTCACCCCAAGCAACACAAAGACACAACTAAGAAAGTGAACTACAGACCAATATCCCTCATGAACATTGATGCAAAAATTATCAATAAAATACTGGCAAATCTGAATCCAAGAACACATTAGAGAAATCATCCACCATGATCAAGTAGGCTTCATCCCAGGGAAGCAATGATGGTTCAACATAGGAAAATCCATCAATGTAATCCACCATATAAACCAACTGAAAAAGAAAAACCACATGATCATCTCACTAGATGCTGAAAAAGCCTTTGAGAAAATCCAACACCCCTTCATGATAAATGTCTTAGAGAGATGAAGGATAAAAGGAACATACCTTAACATAATAAAAGCAATATACAGCAAGCTGACAGCCAACATCAAGTTAACTGGAGAGAAACTCAATGCAATTTCTGTACAATCAGGGACAAGTCAAGGCTGTCAACTCTCTCCATACCTGTTCAATATTGTCCTTGAAGTTCTAGCTAGACTAGTAAGACCACAAAAGGAGATTGAGTGGATATAAATTGGAAAGGAAGAAGTCAAACTTTCACTATTTGCAGATGATATGATAGTCTACCTAAGTGACCTGAAAAACTATACCAGGGAACTCCTACAGTGGAGAAACACCTTCAGAAAAGTGGCAGAATAAAAGATTAACCCAAAAATCTGAAGCCCTACTATATACAGATGATATATTCATAGAGAAAGAAATCAGAGAAACACAGTTTACAATTGCCACAAACAACATAAAATACTTTGGGGTAATGCTAACCAAAAATGTGAAAGACCTGTACCATAAGGATTTTGAGTCTCTAAAGAAAGAAATTAAAGAAGATTCCAGAAAATTGAAGGATCTACCATGTTCTTGGATAGATAGGATCAACATAGTAAAAATGGCAATCTTGCTAGAAATCAATGTACAGATTCCATGCAATCCCCATCAAAACCCCAACACAATTCTTCACAGACCTTGAAAGAACAATTCTCAAATTTATGTGGAAAAACAAAAGACCCAGAATAGCCAAAACAACCCTGTACAATAAAGGAACTTCTGGAGGCATCACCATCCCTGACTTCAAGCTCTGTTACAGAGCTTGGTATTGCACAAAAATAGGTAGAGCAATGGAATAGAGATGAAAACCCTGATATTAACCCACACATCCAAGAACAGATGACTTCTGACAAAGAAACTAAATTCATACAATTAAAGAAAGTATCTTCAACAAATGGTGCTGGCATAACTGGATGCTGGCATGTAGAAGACTGCAGATAGATCCATGTCTATTGGTATGCACAAAAACTTAAGTCCAAATGGATCAACGACCTCAATATAAATCCAGCCACACTGAACCTATTAGAAGACAAAGTGGGAAATACCCTTGGATTAATTGGCACAGAAGACAAGACCAATTCCTGAACATAACACCAGTAGCACAGACACTAAGATCAACAATTGATAAATGAGACCTCCTGAAACTGAGAAGCTTCTGTAAGGCAAAGGATATAGTCAGCAGCCCACATAATGGGAAAAGATCTTCACCAACCCCATATCTGACAGAGGGCTGATCTCCAAAATATACAAAGAACTCAAGAAGCTAGTCTTTGAAACACCAAACAATCAAATTTTAAAAAATGGGGTACAGAACTAAATAGACAGTTCTCAATAGAGGAATCTGAAATGGCTGGAAGAAACATAAGAAAGTATTCAATATCCTTAGCAATCAGGGAAATGGAAATAAAAACAACACTGAGATGCCATCTTAGTCCTGTCAGAATGGCTAAAATCAAAAACACCAATGACTGTTAATGGTGGAGAGGATGAGGAGAAAGGGGAACACTCCTCCACTGCTGGTGGAAGTGTCAACTTGTACAGCCACTTTGGATATCAATATGGTGACTCCTCAGGGAAATGGGAATCAGCCTACCACAAGATCCTGCAATTCCACTCTTAGGCCTATACCCTAAAGAAACACATTCATACAAGGATATCTGTTCAACCATGTTCATAGCAGTACGATTTGTAATAGCCAGAACCTGGAAATAACCTACATGTCCCTCAGCTGAACAATGGATAGAGAAAATGTGGTATATTTATACAGAAAATAAATAGAATCTTGAAATTTGCATTAAAATGGATGGAAGCAGAAGAAACCATTCTGAGCAAGGTAACCCAGTCTCAAAAAGATAAACATGGTATGTACTCACTCATATGTGGATTTTAGACATAGAATAAATGATTACCAACCTACAATCCACACTGCCTGAGAACATAGTAAACAAGGAGGACCCTAAGAGAGACCTACATTGTCCCCTGTTATAGGGGATTGGGACAAGATCTCCTGAGAAATTTGGGAGCTGGGAGAATGAGAAGGGGAGAAGAAGGGGAGGAGGACATGAGGGAGCAGAAAGTTTGAGTTGGAGGAAGACTAGAAGAAAACAAGAATTGAAATACCATAATAGAGGGAGACATTTTAGGTTTATGGAGAAATTAGGCACTAGGGAAAGGTCTGGAGATTTACAAAGATGACACCAACTAACAATCTAAGCAAAAGAGGAGAGGCAACCTTAAATGCCCTCCCCTGATAATGAGATTGATGACTGACTCATGTGCCATCCTATAGCCTTCATCTAGCAGCTGGTGGAAGTAGAAGCAGACACCCACAAGTAATCACTGAACTGAACTGGAATCCATTTGCAGAGAAGGACAAGTGATGAGCAATGGGGCCCAGACCAGGCTGATGAAACCCACAGAAACAGCTGGACCTGAACAAACGGGTGCTCTTGGTCCCCAGACTGATAATTGGGAAACCATCATGGGACTGATCTAGACCCCAGGAATGTGGGTTTCAGTGAGGACACATTGGAAATCTATGGGGCCTCCTGTAGTAGTTGAGTACTTATCCCTAGCATAGATATGGATTCGGGGAGCCCATTTCACATAAAGGGATACTCCCTGAGCCAAGACACACAGGGTTTGGCTTTGGCCCTATCCCAAATTATATGATAGACTCTGATGACCACATATGGAAGGCCTCACCCTCCCTGGGGAGCATAAAGAATATGTGATAGGTAGGGTTTTAGTTGGGCAGGTGGTGGTAGGGGAGGAGGGAAGGGAAAGGGAAGTGAGATTGCCATGTAAAAAATCTTGTTTCTAACTCAAATAAAAACAAATCTTCAAAAAAAAAAGAAATAAAAGGAATATTACACAGAAGCCCAAACACATAGATATAGTTAAAGTCAAAGATAAAAACATACAGCTCCTCATTTTAAAAGTCTTTTACAAAAGATCTATTTGTGATAATTTTATATAAACAATTCAGTGATTCATCTTAGAAACCGTTTCCACACAGAATTGGTTGAGCATTAAGCTAATTTACATAATTTAATTTCAACTTGAAGACAGATGATTGAGACAAATGTTTATAAATATTTTCAGTCAGTCACTTAACAACATGTATTTGTGTGTGACTATATTTTTTTCTTTTACAATATAGGAGATTCAGAAGACCTGGTACCTAGAGATTCATTCAGTACACAAAACTGCTTATTTTCAACTCAAAGGTAATTTTACTTACCTGAACATCTTCTGCCTCCTTAAATAATGAGTGATTTTTGCAGGTCCAATCCTTCTCTATATATTGCATTTGTTTTCATATTTAAGGAATTACAATAAATGATTCAAAAGAAAACTAAATTGCAGCTTGAGATATATGAAAAAACAATGTTACTTATAGAGATTTATGGATCATTTAGATTTATGCTTTAATATATTTACAGGATTCATTAGAATAAATAACAAATAAATGATAAATATCCAGGTCAATTATGAAAAGACACAGCCTCATTTTTTTGTTAGACATCCTCATGGGATACTCAATGCTGTCTCACTCTGCAAGATTGAATTTTAGTTTAGCAGAGTCAGTGTGAAAGAAATTAGACAGAGATATTGATAAATGAAGAAACTTCAGGAGACAATTAGTGAAGAGTACAATAATACTACAACAGATTATATTTATTTGAAAAGCAGCACGTGGTCCTATAATTTACTAATGAGTGATCATTTCTTGAGTCTCCTATTATTTAAAATAACTTATCATCTCAGCCTTCAAAGAATATTGTCAAATAAATATAGATGGAGCATCCCATTGTTTTTGTAGCTGCTGTTAACATTTTATTTTGAAATGACTGCAGACTCAAAGGGAATTTAAAACCAAAATTAACAGGATGATCCATAGATACTCTTTGCCCAATTTGCTAAATAGGTAGGAAGTTGCATAATCAGAGTAAAACTTCAAAACCATAAATTTAGCATTGCAAGTTTCTTGACAGGTATTCAGATTTCAGTGAATCACATTTTGAATGTGAATCGAAAAGTGTGTGAATCTCTGCACAATTATATCACAGGCATGGTTATATGAAGACCATTTTCATAATCAAAACACAGAAACACACTGCAAGACTTTCATGCCAGGCCAGCTATGGTTACACATACCTATAATCCCAGAATTTGGTAGGATAATGAAGACTGGCCTAGACTACATAGTAACTTTCAGACTAACTTTAGCTTTCCATAGCAAATTACTGTACCAAAGTACAAGCAGGGTGTCATGATATGTAATTGTAATGGTACACATTTCCATTCTTCATATTCTAGCTCTAGAAAAGGGTAATCATTTTTTTCTCACTGAGCGACAACTACACAAAGGGGCTATAGACACAAACTGTCAAGAAATAATTATAAATAAAATTCACTTAAGTTGCACATCAGTAATCCACCAATTTTTATGTCTGTGTGGCTTCTCTGCTATGCAAGTACCTGCCACTTAATGACAATTCACATGCCAGTGAATAGCTTGCTTGAGTCCACTCTGAAGCTGTTATCACTGAATCTGCCGATTTTTCATATTCAGGTTTTCATGTCAAAGCAAGTATTCATTTACCTGATAAAAGCACAAAAATAAATTCTAGCTCATGTGATAATAGTAAGTTATGTTTCTAAGAACCTACTGAATGATTTTGACAGCATTTACAGAACCACAAATTTCCACAAGAAATGTGAAAAAAAATCTTATCACCATTTTTCATTCTAGCCAGGCTTCTGAGTGTATATTGATACCATAAACTTGATTTGCATTTTCTAGTGGCTGGCATTTTTGACAATTTCCATATGGTAATTTTTCACCTACACATTGCTTTTTAGTAAATAACCATTTAGTGTAGTCACTCTCTAAACAATCTCTCTATTTCACTTTATAAACAAAATGTCTCCTGCTCCTTTTCCTTTCTCTTTCCATCCACAGGATTTTGTAATTTTTTACATATAAGTGTATGTATGCCAAATACTTAAGAACATAGGTAATTTGATTCAGTAAGATGCAAATATCACTTTTGCATTTTTGTTTCTAGGTGTTCATCAGGAATGAACAAAATGCCATGATATTCAATTGTTAGCAGATGACATTTTTTGAGTCGGGGAGATTTCTGGTTCAGGTTTTGTAAATTCTTTGTGATTTTGTGTGTAGAAAGCATTCCATCAGCTATAGGGAAAGTATATGCATTTTGATGATCTATGTTTCATTTTACTTGGTGTCTTGGCTAGGACACCATACAATATGTTAATCCTGGATGATTAGAATGGACATCTCTGCCCGATGATGGGGGAAGTCTTTCTGTGTATATGTTTGACTTATTGGTTGATAAATAAAGGACTGTTGGCCAATAGGAGAGCATGATAGGTGGGGCTAGGAGTTGATGAGGATTCTGGGAAATATCGTAAAGACAGAACTCACCATGTTATCCCAGAAAGAGAGGATGCATACTTCAAGAGTCCTAGATAAGATCTGTATAAAATATGTAGATTATACTTAGGACAGAGCTAGTAAATGAGAAATCTGAGTAATTGGCCAGAAGCATTGTAATTAACATAAGAGTCTGTGTGTTGTTTTGTGGCTCTAGGGTGGTGGCAGGGCTCACGTGGCTGGCAGAAAGTTATCATTATAACCCTGTTCTTGATTTTGTGGAGAATGTTGGGTCTTTCAATATGATGTTTGATACTAGTGGCCAGATTTTATTGTATGCATCCTTTATTAAATTATTATCTTCCCAATTTTCTTAAGTATAAGTGAGTGTTTGATTTTGTCAGATATGTGCTGTATAATGTGTACAATTATGCCACATATTTCTAATGGTTAGCTTGTCAAAATGATGGGGCACATTGATTAACTTTCGAGTATAGAACATGTCTTATATTCCAGTGATATCTCCTACTGAGCTACAGAGAGTAATTCTTTGTGTAACTTCTTAAGAAATATTGATTTATAGGATTTTTTCTTACTATTTCCATTTGTGTTTTAGTAAGAGCTGTAAAAATATTTTAAAAGAGTTATCTTACATTTTCTTCAAAATATTGTTCAAAAACAGTTAGTTATTCATATTTTTGGTAGAAATCTCCCATGAAATCATCTGAACACATTGAGAAGCTTGACTTACATATTTATCCATTTTCCAATTATGGATCATTTTTTTCACTTTTCATGGCTTCCTATGTGATAGTTTTAGAATATGACTTGGTCATAATACTTCTTCATATATGGCAGTTTCTTTGTGTTACTTTTAATTTTTTTCTTCTTGATTTTTATAAATATCACTCACAACGCGTCTTTAATTTATCACAGTGTGTACCTTGAATAGGGCAGTTTAGGCAATGTATTTCCTTGTATGTATATTTAAATTCTCCAGTATAAGTGCTCCTCTAGGTGGGTTTGTAGGCAGAGTTTACCAGTCCCACAGTCACTCTCAAGTAATCACACTGAGACTTATTATAAGTTACAAATGATCAGCCAACAGCTCAACTTTATTAGTAAGTAGCTCTTACATTTTAAGTTAACCCAAATTTCTTATATATGCCCTGCCATGTGGCAGTACTTTTATTAGTATGGCATGTTTATCTCCTGCTACCTCTGTGTTGGCTGGCAACTCCAGACTCGGCCCTTCTTCCAGAATTTTCCTTAGTCTTGGTCTCCTGCCTAACCTCATCTTTCTTTGCTATAGGCAAATCAGTTTCTTTATTAACCAATGGGAGTAATACATAGTCACAGTGTACAGAAGGATTATTCCACAGCATGTGTTGAATATTATATCCAGTGTTATAAGTTTTTTTATATTGTCTAAGATGACTTTATATGTGATTATAGAAAGCAAAATGCACAGTTCTGTATTTACTATTACATTACTTTTATTTTCTTTCCAAATTTCTGATACAGTTTCATTTTATTTCTGTTTGAACAAAGTTCCTTTAGCCTCTTCTTTTTTAATACGTTTTTTACATTAAAAATAATCTTATTTTACATACCAATCCCAGTTCTTTCTCCCTCATGTCCTCCCATTGTCACCACCAGCCGTCCATCCCACCCCCATCCACTCCCCAGGGAGGGTAAGGCCACCCAAGAGGTATCATCAAAGTCTGACACATCATTTGGGGCAGGATGTAGGCCCTCCCCCATGTATCTAGTCTGAGAGAGTATCCTATATGGAATGGGCTCCCAAAGCCCAATTTGCACTAGGGATAAATACTGGTTCCACTCCCAGAGACCCCATAGACCTCGAAGACCTCACAGACCTCCCAACTGACATTCACATTCAAGGGTCCTGGTTCAGTAAGTCCTATACTGATTCTCCAGCTGTCAAACTGGTTTCTGTGAGCACTGCTTAACATTAGATCTGTCAACAACAAACTTGTAGTTTCCTTTTGTTGAGAATATCTTTTTTCCATCTTCATGACTAAATGGTGTTTTTCCTGACTATGAATTTAGAAATTGAGGTATTTTTTCTTTATCACTTAAAAAATTGTAGCACTTATTATCTATTTTTCATGTTTACAAATGAGAGTTCCTCTGTCATTCAAATCTGTGTTCCCTGCTACCTATTTCTTCTTTGCCTACTAGTCATTTTCAACATTTTGAAACTTGTTTTCAGTTTGCAGAGATTTTATTACAATGCCACTCTGAAAATACATCTTACAGTTTATTCTGTTGGAAACTTGTTGAGACCCTTAAATCTGTAGCTTTCAGCCCTTTAATAAATTCAAAAGAATTTGTATGCCTGAATTTGTGCTCTGAAATTGAAATAATTAGAATTGGAGAAGTTAGGTGTAGCCCCAGAGAGGGGTCACTTACATCTTAAACAGACTGTATGATTTTTTATACAGTATTGTCCAAGCCATTGGTTCCTTTCTCTGTTATCTCTATTTGCTGTGTTTCCCAAGAAGTTTTTCATTTTAGTTATTAGATTACCAATTATATGATAAGGTCTGTCTATAATCTTTGCAAAGATTTTCTAGTATTCTTTCCTCAAGAGACTTCCATATTTTATGATTGATATTGAAAATTATGTTTAGATAACTCTTACATTTGAGTAATTTCTTTTTTAACATAGTATTTTATTGATTATTTGAAAATTTCACATAATGCAACCCTATCACATTCACTTCCCAGTCCTCACAATTCCACCCTCACCAACCTTGTAGCCTTTTGCAAAACAAAATAAGCCAAAAAAGAAAAAATATGAAGTCCAATTTGTGTTGCCCATATACTCTCTGGATAATAGTTAAACTCTCAGTGCTGTGATCTTTAAAGAAAATTAAGTTTTTCATTGTTGTTTCTTCAAGTCTTTTGATTCAAGTTGTATATTATATAATGTAATAGATTTTTGTTTCCTGAAAAATACATTACTATTTGATGAAACATTTGAGTCTTATTTAACGCTTACTTCCCAGGTGTTCCCTTTCCTATGTGTAGTGGTCAGCAGAAAGGAGTGATATGGTACACACACACATGAGAGGCAACAGGAGATATAGATGCCCAACAGCTTACCTAGATATTCACAGAAACAGCACTCTGCTTCATACTCCTTGTTTCTTTATCTCTATATAAGAGGGAAAGTTCACTTTCTATGCTGATAGCTACTGACACAAGGCAAAGGAGAAACATGGGGTCAATTTGTCCCACCTCATTGTGTGAGAAGGAAAGAGGTCATAAGACAGAAAAAAAGAAGAGAACATTATTTTCTTTTTTAAAAAAGAAAAGAAAAATATCAAAATAAATGTCAAAGGAGTGAAAGTCACCCAAGTGAACAAGTATAAGTGAACCAAAAGGTAATAAGATAGACATGGATACCTAAAAAGACAAAGACCACCAGTACTCAAAGTGCTGTAGGTCATAATGACAGGGAAATCAAGTCTGTTACTTTGTATAAGCTGATAAGTTTCTCCATAAAGAAGAAACTGAGGATGATAATTCTTGGTCCCCATACCAATCCAATGATTATATCTCATGTACTCTTTAACACACTTGATTTCTTTAATCAAGTGTGTTAAGGAGTACATGCAATATTTTATAGGCTGAAGAAAACATATTCACCGGAGATCTGCTATTCTGCTTCTATAAATAACTAAAAGTGCTGAATACATCTTACCATTTTATTTATCAATCAGATTCCATTATACTTGTCTAACTGACTTGAAATTTTGTTTGCATGGATATTTACTGTATTTATACTGACTTTATTTATAGTACTTAAAACCTAGAAGCAATTAGAATTTGTTTCAACAGATAAATACATGAAATAAATATATATAGTACATCCCCACAATAAAATATATTGAGCAACAAAACTGTTTCAAATGAGACAAAGTAGTAAGTAGTAAGTGTATTGGTAACTTAAAGAAGTCGGTCTAAAGCTATGTGTTTGACTATTCAAACTATTTATTATTTTAGAAATGATAATTATATAGAAATGATAATTATATTTTAGAAATGATAATTATAATTATAAGTACAGAGTCTAACAGTATTCTCTTTTTGTAGTGGTGATTGAATGAGGGAGATCAGGGAGAGATGTTAGGGTGGGGAATTTATTGTGTACATATTAATGATAGGTATAAAATGAACATTCATTTATCACAGCATTTAGAATTTTAGAGTAAAAGGATTAAACATTACTGCATTCAATTTTTAAATTATAAGTTATGGATGAGAATATCTTTGGATAATGCAGTACTATGACAAAAGTATCCAGAAAATGTGCTAGCAATCAAAATTGTAGAAAACAATGGGTTTATCTAAGAGTGCTTGAAAATAAGTGGGCTCTAGTAGACAGAAAAAGAAGCTATGCATACTCATCCTATTTCAGATGATAAAATAGCTTCTATAAAAGGAATTGAACAGTTGTAAGACCAAAACTACACATGAATATTTCTTTTAACACTAAATATATGGAAGAAATTATAGATTTATTGGAGTAGGAGGTTGTACACAAATAGAATAGAAGGGTGAAACTTTTCATAAGAAAACATACTAAATTTGGAAAAATCAATTTGAATTCACAGCTATCTTAATATAGATACAAACATTTGGAAATATTTAAGGATTGAACTCATCATACTACTGCCTCATTATGTGTCCTGTAATTATGTAAGTACACAATCATACCCAGACTCCAAACGCAGAAACTTTGATCAACAAAACTGAAAAGGAATATTGAATTATGATATGTTGTGTGACACAAATGCATATGAGTCCTAGTATAAATAACAAATAAGTTGACATATCTCTATGCAGAGGTGCTCCAAATCATTTCAGTAGAAAATCAACCTCAAATAGGTGAAGACGAATTTCTTACATAAAAAAAATTAAATGAGAAAACAGAAGTCTCTGTCAAGCCCTCACACAGTCATGAACAAAAGCATCCAACTACAGTATCAGCAATAGTGAGTTAAGTTATGTGTATGGGCTCTTGACAGTATGAAATAAAAATCTTCTCAGAAGCAAGCTGGTTATAAGTGAGAAAGGGTAAAGACACATTCCTCAACTCTGACAACCTGGATTTGATCAAAGTACTCGCATAGTGGAAGGGGTGAAGCAAATCCCACCGTTGTCCTCTGATGTCTATATGAATAACATATCATGTACAGATGTGCATGCCTTAGTGGACACACACACACACACACACACACACACACACACACATTTTTAGATTAAATAATATTTTTTGAAAACCCCAAACCCATGAAACCATTGGACAATTTATGAGAATCATCACAGTTGTGAAACTCTGTATAAAATATCTTAACTGAACTTAGAAAGGCTACATGTTTTTACTCACGTGTGAATTTAGGATATCAAAATACAAGAAAGTAAAAAGTGGGCAATTCTGGGTGTGAAAGGGCTGACAAAGAAAAATGGTGATAAGAACAGGGAGAGCAGGTCACATGCAATTTTTTTTTTTTTGGTCTGGTCTATGACTTTACTTTGGGTAGGTTTTGGGACTTTGTATTCAATGTGTTCTGGTGATAATCAGTGTGGCCTGGTGATATACACAGCAGGATAGCCTTGTAAGTGAGCAAGTAGAACTACTTGGAGGAAGAGAAAACAGAGAAAGCAATCAGCATCCAAATCTTGAGGAAATGGTATCTAGAGGGGTGGGGATTCACTTGTTAAGATTAACATTTCCTGATGAGCTGCTTTTTTTTTTTAAGTCAAAAATGAAACAACATATTTAAAGAGTGTTCTTTAGCATTGTTTTATGAAAAAGAAACTCCTAGAAAACATTAAATCCACAGAAATTTAGGTGGGACATCTAAGTGAAATATATTCTAAATGTTATTCTGGATCATAAAAGGGACTCCATCAAAACTGAAAGACTTGAAAGAAAACATTGACCATAGTTTGTAGAAATAATGGCATCAATAATGTCAATCTTGACTCATTGGTTGTGACAAATGCATACTATTTCAGATACTATCAATAAGGGCATTTGCTGAAGTAAAACTTCACTGTACTCATATTTTTTTCTGTAACTGTAAACCTCTTCAAAAATAAAATCAAACAAAAATAATATCACTGCTACTAAAATTATTGTCCAATCTGCCATTTTAAAGAAAATGTTTTAAAGGTATTCATAGAGTCAATTTTATTCCTACAAAAGTATTTTAAAAGCCTGAACCTCCTCCACTTATTATTTTATGCACATGAAGTCAATATAAAGTTTTACCTTACTGTGATTATTTGCAATTCAAACTTTTAATACAAAATTGAAATTCAGTATTATTTCCTTTTATTCTTATCTTCAGTTCTGACAACACTCTGAAATGAAACTTTTCAATTACTATTTTATGTCAATGGTTCACATAGAAAGGATTCTACCATCCATAGCAACAGCTTAGAAATGAATGCTAGGCATTTTCCCAGCTACTTTCAAGGTGATCACTGAATGAAGAGGCCATATTTGTTCTCATTTTATTTTCCACTCACATTCCATGTCTCTGGGAGAAAATTGATTTGACCATGAAGCTGAATGAGCAGAGAATGGAATTTATAGGATTACCCAAGAAGCAATTGAGTAAAGTAGTCTTCCAGTGCTTTACAGCAAAATCCCTAGGATCCCAAATTGCTAAGTAAATCATAAATGTCTTCTTACATAGAAGTAATAAATATTTTTAAAAATCTCATCTAGAGATAGAAATATCATCTTTAATAACAATATCAATATTGTATATAGATTTTGAGCAATAAAGTTGTATTGAGGATAATATATAATATACAACACGGTTTTGAAGACTTCAAGAAATATTCAGCAGATTGTAACAAAGTCTTATCATTTATGCTTATTAAGAGCCTTCGTGTCTTTAGAAACTTTCTATTAACAACTAAAGCTGATGAGAAAATTGGGCACTTGCCCAAAAGCAAAGCACTGTGATCTCACAGACTTAATGGATTAAAAAAATTGCTTGGACACAAAAAAATCACATTGCCAATATTGCTGTTTCCTCGAAGGAAGCTAAGAAAACAGAACAAAAAATTGAAAGAGTTAGGAATGTTAAGATTGAACTTTTCTGTCTCTAAGACACCTGGAAGAAAATTGCTTTTCCCAGTAGACACATTGAGGTTCAAAAAATGTCACTCATAAAGATCAACTTCTCATGTATAAAAGGAGAGCAACACCTTCATTTGACAGCACTTTCATTTGATGACTTGAAACTCTAAGCTGTGATTTTCTTAACCTCTAGGTAGTATTGACATTTTGAGCATAAATTTCTTATAGGGAACTTCTATTCAAACATCTTGATGTTTAACACTATCTCAGGAATGTACATTCTAGATCCCCGTAGAATTACTTTATTCGTAGAAATAGAAATGAAATGTCACACAGATGATTCCCAATAGCAAAATTGTACTAACCAGCCATAGATTTTCAGCCATGTTATCATTACCTGACTTGAGTTCCATATAATGGACCAGGATTTAGTACAATCAGAAGATAGTTGGTTAATCCCATAATATTTATGCCATTATTGCACTACTGTGCATGTCTTGCCAACACAGTTACTATTGTAGCTAGCAAGTGTTGCAGTTAGGTGAGATTCATGGTGATTTTTCTCTCTTGGTAACTATCATTCATAGAACCTTTCTTCAGAATTATGAAAGTCAGTTAGTAGGGATGAAGCTTCAATATTGGTAGCAGCTTGATTTTTTCCCCATGTTTTATGACTCAAATATGTTGTGGCTTCAGAAATGGGATGATGAAAGTGGGTGTCAGTTATGGGGCTTGCACAGTCTATGGGGTTCTGGAAGTTGAAACCAGTATTCGTAGTACATGAACTGGCTTTTTAGAGCCTAGTCTCTATGGATGGATACTCTCTCAGCCTAGATACACAGGGGAGGGCCTCGGTCCTGCGCCAAATGATGCAACAGGCTTTGATGATCCTCAATGGGAGGCCTCACCCTCTCTGAGGGGTAACTGGGGTGTGCAATGCGGATATGGTGGGGGTGTTGGGAGGACAGGAGGAAGAGTGAACTCGGATTGGTATATAAAAGAAGATTGCTTTTAATTCCAGTTAAAAATTATTTTAAAAATAAAAAAGAAATAGCAATTCAATAGCTTGTAATGTTTTACAGAGATGTATCTGATCCCTCAGAAAGAGAAAACTCATACTTGGAAGAGATAATTTTGTTGGATAACCTATAATGTCTGTGCCCCCCCCATCCATTATAGAGAAAACCATTTAAATTCCTTTGATATGTGTGTATACAAGTATTTTGGGAAGCTTCTACATAACAGTTTTATATATGTCATTTAAAAATTTGCTTAGTGTTGGTTATCTTCCTATACTCCCCCCATCTTCCTTTCTTCACCTATCTTATACCACTATTTCCCCTCCCCAACATTCATTCCTTGTGCATTCTATCTCCTCTCCTTGAAATCTACCCCACAGTCATTCACTTTCTTCATTTCTTGGGTACTATGTAGAAATCAATGACAGACATTTTTTTGTGCACATACTCTCAACATTTACATTTATATAAGGAAGGAAATATTTGCCATTTCCAGGAGCACAGGGAACATTTTGTCATTTGGGATGAGATATTGCTGTCCTTGGAATGACCATGGCTTTACCAAACAATACATTCACTTAGAAATGTATTAAACTCCTAGAAGCTGTGAATTTCATAATTTAAATTTTCTTTTCAGTTGAATAGTATTCCATGTGTATATGAACCAAGCTTTCATTATCCATTCATCAGTTGATACATGTTTAGACTGATTCTAATGGATATGGATCAGCAAGAACCTCTGAAGCAGGTTATAGAATCCTTATAGATGGTACTCAAGAGATATAACTGGATTGTGTGGTTGACATCTTTTCAGCTCTCTTGGAAGCTTTGTTAGTACCTGTCTAAATATCATAGGACAGTGCTTAAGGGCTTGTACAGTTCAAATTTGGTTTACTTTTTCCTACTGAGGTGTTTCTGTCTCCATATTCTTCTTTTCCCAGCTGAGATTATTCAAAGCTACATCCTACTCAGCCATTGTGATTTGCCCTTGAAGCAAGTGGACCTTTGATGCTATAGCCACAAGTGGCTTGCCTGACATTCTGAGAGCATCATCACTAGTAGCAAGGGTGAATTGTGTGTATCATTTCAATTCCTTTGTACCACTTTCTTGTACCTTTACTTATGCTTTAAAGCAAGGTTTCCTTTCTTATACAATCTTGTTGTGAATCCTTAGAGAGCAGTAGCTGATTTCAGAGCTACAAATTGGTCAGATTCAAAACAAGACACTGAAAGTCTAATTGGAAAACCAGAGAGTCCACAAAAACTTACCATTCAAATATATGCCAGATAAAATCCTGGGCATATGTAAGATGAAGGCCAAAGTCATTTAGAAATTTATTAAAACCCAGATTTTCCTGTCAGAATGGATTTTGAGAGAAGTTATTATTTTCCCTTCTTAGTCTCTATACAATGTCTTTTACTTTGTGTTACAGGAAAGATGGCTATGCCTTCACTATAATTCAAGTTTTATTTTGTTTTTTCTCTGGAAGATTTTAGATGTCTCTTAAAATGTTCATTCAGTGCAAGTAGTTAATAACTATTTGTCACTGTGAGTCTTCTCTGTCTGCCTCTTTTCCCGATTTCTTTGATTAAAAATAGATCTTATTTGCCTTCATGAGTAATTAAAATACCATTTCCTTTTAAACCCTTCACCCCGCAAAACCATCAGCCTACTTACTATGCTCTTCTTGACACTTCTCCATGAGTGAAAATTAAAAAAAAGAACAAAAACAGTATGATTCTTCTAAACAAATAAAAAACACAGAAGAAGATTGTTGATTAAATGAAGAACTCATGGCCACTCAATGGGCAAGCTGTTCAATTTTAGCTTTTTAGAATGACAGTTTTCAATTGGTATTTTTGTGTTATTTACTTGATACTTATTTTACATATTTATTTGAATTAACAGAACTTGACAAGGAATACAAAACTAGAAAATATTCTGCCTGAGAACATGATCAGAATCTGGATGTGAGCAGAAATATTAATTCTTAGGTAACACGTAGGGATAGGAGTTTGTAGAGGTAGAGTTCCAGAGGTTGGAACACATTACAGATAAAGAGACTGCACCAACCATCCTACCACAAGAAAGGGTCCCAGAGACACGCCCTGAGGCAAGACACAAGGCGGCGGAGGGGGGAGAGTGGGGAGGGGCTAGGCCCTATCCCAAAGGATATAATAGACTCTGATGACCCCCCCCATGGAAGGCCTCACCCTCCCTGGAAGGCAGGGTGACAGGTAGGGTTTTAGTTGGAGGGGGTGGTAGGGGAGATGGGGAGGGAATGGGAACTGGGATTGGCATGTAAAACAATCTTGGTTTTAATTCAAATGTAAAAAAAAAAAAGATGGAAAAAAAGGGGTCCCAGATCCATCAAACCTTTTGAGCTTTTGAACTGTCCTCTACAAAGTTAATTATTGGTTTGCAGATACTTTAAAATAGAAAACAAAATAATTGCATTTTCTTTACTATATTCAGGATTTTAGGGAATGGTCTGTATTTTTAAGCTAATGTAGACAAAGGGGCTTATAGCTACAGGTTAGGAAAGTTTGTAACCTTTTTGATTGACATAATCATTTTGTTATAATTAAATATAGCAAAATAACTATGTCAATAATATGAACAAAACAGTAAGAGACATGCTTTAGAGATAAAATGAGAGCGATGAAGGCTCACCTTAAGCATGAGGCAGTAAAACTGGAGAAATAGCCTCCTTTACATCCAGCCTTGAAGTTCTTATTGTATGAAAGACTGCTGTGTAGCCTTTTTAATGAAGAAGCTAACTGCTGTAATGTAGAAGAGAATTTAGAATAGATTTCTGTCTATTTCAAATGTATTTCTGCTAGACCTTATATTTTCAATCCGGTTCTTGTAATACATGGTATCAATCCTGGCATTTGGGGTGGTAATATGTCTGTAAGTTAGACATGAGCCTGTTCTTCCCAGCTAGTTTCAAACCAATCAAGGCTTTACAGTGAGTCATGGATTTAGAAATTAACAGTTTCAATGGAATAAAAAGTTGTATAATATAGACTAAGGAATTATTCTGAAGAGTTTTAACTTGACTTCTACCAAATACCAAGTACTTTTTATTTTATTTTGATTACTTTTTGTTTTATTTTCACATTGCAGTTTCTTTTGCATCCCTTTCAACAAATTCCCCCACCCCCAACCCCAACCCCCACCCCACCAACCTTTCCTTTAATCTGCCATCCACTCCTCCTCTCCTGTTTCTCTTCAGATACAGACTGGCCTCCCATAGGTTATCAGCCAGCCAAGGTATATAAAGTTACAGTGAGACTAGGCCCCTCCTCTTCTAAAGACTGGATAAGGCAGTCCATAGGAGAAATGGGTCCCCAAATCAGAATCTCAGACATAGACAGCTAGTGATTTCACTGCTAGGAATCTCAGAAGAAGACCACTTTACACAACTATAACACATATGCAGAGAACCTAAATCAGTCCTATGCAGGCTCCCTTGTTGACAACTCTGTCACTGTGAACCCCTATGAACCCAGGTTAGTTGATTCTGTGGGTTTTCTTGTGGTGTTCTTGACACCTCTGGCTTCTACAATCCTTCCCCTGTCTCCTCTGTAGCATGATTTGTGTTCCACCTAATGTTTGGATGTGGGTCTCTGCATCTGTTGCCATCAGTTGCTGGATGGAGCCTCTAATGACAGTAGGATTAATGGTAAAAATGGACATCCTATCAAAAGCAATCTATAGATTCACAGCAATTAATATCAGAATTCCTTCACAATCCTTTACTAACCAGGAAAGAACAATACTCCCCTACATTTAAAGCAAACAAACAAACAAACAAACCTAAGATAGAAAAAAAAACCTGTACAATGAAAGAACTTCTGGAGATAACACCATCTCTTCTTTTGAGCTGTACAATAATGAAACAGTAATAAAAATTTCTTATCTCTGTACCTCATTTTTAATTGGATTATTTGGTGTTTTGGTGACTAGCTTCTTCAGTTCTTTGTATATTTTGGAAATCAGCCCTCTGTCAGATGTAGGGTTGGTGAATATCTTTTCCCATTCTGTGGGCTGCAAGTTTGTTTGTTGAATGTGCTCTTTGCCTTACAGAAGCTTCTCAGTTTCAAGAAATCCCATTTATTTATTGTTGATCTCCCAGAGAAGGACAAGATTTGCTGAACTAATTGGGAGCATGGGGAAGAAGAGAGGGAGTTTGCAGAAAGAGAAGAAGAGAAGTGGAGGGGAAAAAGGACATGAGGGAGCAGGAAATTTGAGTCAGGGGAAGAAGAGAGGAGAGCAAGACAAGATATATCATAATAGAGGGAGCCATTATAGGTTTAAAGAGAAATCTGGCACTAGGGAAATGTCCACAGATCTACAAGGATGACCCATAACTAACAATCTAAGCAATAGTGGAGAGTCTGCCTTAAATGCTCTTCTCTGATAATGAGATTGATGACTACCGTATATGCCATCCTAGAGCCTTCATACAGTGGCTGATGGAAGAAGAAGCAGACACACACAGCTGAACACTGAGCTGAACTCTGGAATCCAGTTGCAGAGTGAGGGATGATGAGCAAAGGGGAGAAGACCAGGATGGAGGGACCCAGAGAAACATCTGACCTGAACAAGGGAGAGCTCTTGGACCCCAGACTGATAACTGGGAAACCAGCATGGGACTGTTCCAGACACCCTGAAGGAGGAAGTCAGTTTGGAGGTCTGGGCAATCTATGGGGCCTCTGGTAGTGGGTCAGTATTTATCCCTAGTACATGAATGGACTTTTAGAGTCCACTCTACATAGAGGGATACTCTCTCAGTCTAGACACACTTGGGAAGGGTCTAGGCCCTGCTCTAAATGATAAGACAGAGTTTTAAGATCCCCCATGGAAGACCTCACTCTCCCTGGGGAGCAGAAAGGCATGGGAAAGAGGGGTTGGTGAGGGTAGGGTTAGAGGAGAGGGAAAGGGAACAGGGATTGGTTGTAAAACAAGATTGTTTCGAATTTAAATTTTAAAAAAAATCCTTCAGTGTAGCTGGATTTATGTTGAGATCTTTGATCCATTTTGACTTAACTTTTTTCTTTTTTTTTTCTGGAGAGGATAACCTGTCTTTAAAAGATTTTAACAGTTAGCTTTAAAGATTGAAGTGAATTTAGCATCCAAATAAACTTTAAACCATAGATGCAATGGACAGAGAGACTAGAAACCTTATAAAACCATAAATACAGTCAACAGAGGGACTGGTAACCTTATAGTCTTGATCCTTTTATAGTACACAATTACAGAATGTCACAGTTCCTTGTAAGATTCACTTTGTCAAAATAGCTACAGCTTAATAAAGTTAGCAAGACAAACAGGCTAGACATATATCTTCAAGTTGGTTACGGTTAACCTACATAGATTTAGGAATGTATAAACCTTATTTATTAAATGTAACTTATTCATCAAACATATGTTCCCTATTTAAATTTTTAGAAGCCTGGTGTTGAACACAGTTAGCAAACATGAGTGGTAAGATATGCCTCTCTAAGTCAGTTTCTGTTAACCTGAGTAGATCTTTATAACCTTCAGAATTTGCCATACAAAAATCCATCCTAATCCAAAATGCCTTGGAGACTTGATGTTGTCTCCTTAGTCTGAAAAGGAGATACAATGATAAGCAGAGGACTTAGCAGGACTAAGAAGTTTTGTGAGTGCTGCCTTAGTTGGTTTATACCATGTAGTCATCTTAACCAAGAAAGTGGTGAAACTACACAACATATACTCTCTTTTGCCTTATTAACAATGGCTGCCAGCCATGTGGTTGCTATTTAAAAACATCTATTTTTCCTAAACAAGAGTTGAATCACATATAACATGCTGTGTAGAAAAAAAAAAAAAAACCCTGTAACAAAAGGCTAACTTACAATCTGTAACAAAAGGTTGATAGTTGACTTAAGTTTTGTGCAAGGCTTGGGTCTAACTGCAGTCTTCTACATGTCTGCAACTAGTTATGCCAGCACCATTTGTTGGAGATGTTCTGTTTGTTCCATAGTATAAATTTGGATTGATTGTCAAATATCAGGTGTTCATAGGTGTGTGGGTTAATATCAGGGTTTTCAATTCTATTCCATTGGTCTACCAGCCTATTTTTGTGCCAATACCAAGCTGTTTTCAGGACTATAGCTCTTTAATAGAGCTTGAAGTCAGGGATGGTGATGCCTCCAGAAGTTCCTTTATTGTACAGGGATGTTTTGGCTATCCTGGGTCTTTTGTTTCTCCATATAAAGTTGAGAATTGTTCTTTAAAGGTCTGTGAAGGATTGTGTTGGGATTTTGATGGGGATTACATTGAATCTGTAGATTGCTTTTGGCAAGATTGCCATTTTTACTATGTTGATCCTACCTATTCAAGAGCATGGAGATCTTGTCATTTTCTGGTATCTTCTTTAATTTTTTTCTTTAGAGACTCAAAATTCTTATGGTATAGGTCTTTCACGTTTTTGGTTAGTGTTACCCCAAGGTATTTTATGTTGTTTGTGGCAATTGTAAAGGGTGATGTTTCTCTGATTTCTTTCTCCACCAATGTGTCATCTATCCCAAAGGGTATGAAAGACACTGATGACACCATATGGATGGCCTCATCACCCAAGGGGAGCAGAAAAAGATATGTGACAGATAAAGTTTTAGTTTGGGGTGGGTGGGTAGGGGAGGACAGGTGGGAGAAGGGAACTGGGATACTCATGTAAAACAATCTTTTTTCTAATTCAAATAAAATGTTGGAAAAAAATCGTTCACAGTTCCATCCATTTTCTTGAAAGTTGGATTTTATTTTTCTTTAGAGCTGAATAAAATGCCATCATGTATACCTAAAAAGAAAAAAGAAGAAAAGAAGAAGAGGAAGAAGAAGAAGAAGAAGAAGAAGAAGAAGAAGAAGAAGAAGAAGAAAGAAGAAAAGGAGGAGGAGGAGGAGGAGGAAGAGGAGGAGGAGGAGGAACAATACTTCAAACCATTGGCATAAAAACAGAAAGGTTGATCAATGGAATTGAAGAAAATATCTAGAAGTAAATACACAACCCTATTGTTTTTAATTTAGATAAAAACTAAATAAAAAAGAAAATCGGTTCAGGACCCAAATATGTATGTGCACAGAAAAATAAGTGATTGTCAGGCGTTGGTGGCATATGTCTTTAATCCCAACACTCGGGAGGCAGAGGCAGGCAGATATCTGTGAGTTTGAGGCCAGCCTGGTCTCCAGAGCAAGTGCCAGGATTGGCTGCAAAACAAAAAAAAAAAGAAAAAAAGAAAAAGAAGTGATTGAGAGGCCCCTTTTTCATCACAGTCTGTTGACCACCAGTCCAGAAGTACAAAAGGGCAGAAGTGAAATCAGAGAGACTTGGATGGTCTGTGAACATTTAGGAAATAGCTTTCTGGGATATGACTTCAGTGAGACAGCTCAACTATTTTCCAGAATATAAGGGATATATAGGATTGTGTTAGTAGTTGGGCCAGACCCTAATTTATATTAGGTGGCATACTCCTATTATGTAGCTGGATTTGTGGCAGCATGGCCTTATGAAAATAGCTGGAGCATGTAACGTTATTACTATGTGGGCACCAGGGGAAGAATGTATGCAGGTAACTGTGTCAAGTGTCACAATAGAGATAAGTCAGGCATCCAGGACTGGAGACATCCTCCAGATAAGGTTAGGTAGAGAGCAGAGAGCCCATGATACAGCAAGTAAAGGAGTCCTGCATATTATGTTGAGCCCAGGGAGAGCTGCTACACTATGGTAGACAACAACTTCTCATCAGTGGGGCCTGCCACTGTGTTACCTGCAAGAAAAATTACAGTAGGTAAATTAGATGTATATTAAAACTTGAGCAATATCTGAACAGTTTCATAGGCAATGTTTGAATGAATGCACCAAGTAGATATTATTACAGTTTCTAACTTAGTGTAAACAAATATGGCTTTCACTAGATAGGTATGGATGAGCTGCTTGAGGCCAGTATCAAATACTTAAATTTCACACACACACACACACACACACACACACACACACACACACACATATATATATATATATATATATATATATATATATATATATGTAATTCTTAAGTACATTCATCACTTTAACAAAGCAAATTCTTTTTAGTTTTATTTTGGAGAAATGGTCTTTGTATACATCCAGGCTTGACTCAAACTCATGGTTTTCCTGCTTCAGCTTACACAGTGATAGGATTATAGACATAAACAGCGCTCCCACTCACAAGAAGACTTTTCATAGAGTCATTGGATTTGATTAGTGATTTTGAAATGACCATGCTTAATAAATTTAGATTTTTTTCAATGGTAGAAAAATTAGAAAATTGCTGTAGTTTTCTGTAGTTTCATTTACTTAATAATCTTTAAAATATTTATTTGTTAATTTATTTTGGTCTCTTTGTGTGTGTGTGTGTGTGTGTGTGTGTGTGTGTGTATCTCTGTGTGTGTATATACACATGCAGGCATTTGAATGCATGTATGTGACTGAATATATGTATGTGTATTACAAACAGGGGTTAGAAAGAAAACTGGTGTCAAATGCAAGAGCATTAAGCTCTCTTAACCAATGAGCCATCTCTCCAGCCCTTTATTTCCTTAATGACTTTAAGCTAACTTTATGAATAGATATCACTGCTAGTCTTAAATGCATGTAAAATTTTGAAAAAAATCTATCATTTTTAAACGGCTCTATGAATTCCCATTAAAGAGGTAAATGCTATTTGCAAAATCTGACAAAAATCTATTTGATCCTATGAAAGTAAACAAATTTAATGTTTATTGTGGGAAGAATAAGTATAAATTTAAACAAGTATATTAACTATGCTGGTTTCTGGAAGTTCTAATTGCTGTGTAATTGGTAGTACACAAAGAAGCCAAAGATCACAAAATGAGTAAAGATGATAAATTTAACATGGAAAAATGTGCATGCCAGTGTACATAGAATCACAGAATTAAAAAACAAGGAGTGGCCGGGCGTTGGTGGCACATGCCTGTAATCCCAGTACTCAGGAGGCAGAGATTGGCTGATCTCTGTGAGTTTGAGGCCAGCCTGGTCTCCTGAGCAAGTGCCAGGATAGGATCCAAAGCTACACAAAGAAACCCTGTCTCAAAAAAAAAAAAAAAAAAAAAAAAAAAAAAAAGAGTGTCATTTGGAAAATATATGAATATACTCTGCAGGAAAAGCTTTCCATGAAAAAGAAAAATAACTCTTTCATCACAACAATCCAAGCTTTCAACTTACAACTAATGGTTATGCAAGAAGAAAGTTCTGGAGACTAGCCTTCTACTATAATACTTAGTAATCCAAATTTTATTTTTAATGTGTTTCTGTTTTGCAAAGAGTGCTTTTGTTTTTTGTCTTGTTTATTGGAGAGTTGTTTTCCAATACTTTAAGTTGTCAAAATTGCTTCTTACAATTTGCAAAGTACTGGTGCTAGATGTATAAATTGTGTAAAAGTGTTACCATGTTTACAGCAGCCTAAGGAAACCACAAATGCAGATAACATTTAGAGATTA